>NC_081181.1:182103822-182288822 GCF_029867415.1 Vicia villosa | reverse complement strand
GGCATATGCAAGGCGGTAGAACATATTCCGATTGTTTACTTAGTCCATGATATTTAAAAAAACAATCACATATGTTTAAAAAATCAAGAAGACTTCTCTCTCACCAAAGACCCCCTCCTCTCCTTAAGAGTAAATGTACTCAAGATAAAGCAAGTATCAATCCTACTTTTCCTGACTTCAATATAAGGAACCTCACCAGGACCAAATCCTTCCTCATAACCAAGTCCCTAAAACCAAGATTGAGTTTCCTCCTTCATTGTCACCTCGTCAGGAGAAAAGAATCTGACTTGGTATAGTAGGAGCAAGTACCCCGATTAAAGTGGATCTTAGACCAGTACTTCAGATATGAAGTCTGACAATATTGAGGAGAATTGAAATGAGAATAATAGAAAACTATCATACCCTAATTTTTACCTCTAAGATCCCACCTCATTTTCATCTTTGTTATGCATCCAGATCACAACTTGGTTGCCTCCGAACCCTCATCTTTAAGTTTACCTTTGCAGATATCAAAAATATTCTTCTTTGCCTTTAGTTTATTGGGTAGGGTAGGTTTTGAATCAAGAGCATCAAGCATGGTTCCTTCATCTGGGGTTTGTTTCTGTTGCACCCCAATTTTTGACCTCTAAGATCCCATCATTTTCTAAGTGTTATGATCATTATTGTTATACCCCAAAATTTGCCCGCATTCTTTTTTTTTTTCAAAGAGAAGTCAACAGACTTCTGTCTAAAAATTTGGAGTTTTATACAATCTTGGAATTTTATTTCATAAATATCCTGATTTTATAAATACTCAATTTTTAGAATTTTTTATAAAGTATTTTGGCTCGCTGTTAAATTTATTCTTACATAAACGCCAAATACTGTTTATCACTTCATACACTGTTTATTTGAGATTTATTTTCAGATAAATAATGCTGACGCAGTTGGTACATAATTAAAATTTGCAGGCGCGGAGTCCGGGTTTCAGATTATACTGGAGAACGAATTTTTGAGACCTCAAATGGATTTCATGGATCTCCATATGTCTCAAAGTACCACCAGACAAATTTTCAAACTTCGATTCGCTCGGACGCACAGTCAACAGCTCAAACAGTCAACAGACGACCAGTTTGACCAAAAAGTCAACAGACAGTCAAAAATGCAATTTTTTGTCAACATGCATATTTTGTCAAAAGATTCATCATGTGATCAATGGTTGATCATAATTCATTAAGAAAAGTTCAGAAATCGACAAAACTCCAAGTTTCAAAATTAGAGTTTTTTACCTAAAAGTCAACTGAACTTTGACCGACCATAACTCTCTCATAATTTATCAGAAAAATTCCAACCAAAGCTCATTCTCAAGGAAATTCAATTATCTACAACTTTGATGTTGGGACCAAAGTCAAGAAATGCGTCCGCCTAAGAGATATAAGCCAAAACATTACAGGTCATTTTCAAAGTCAACAAAAAGCAGTTTTTTGTCAAAGCCCCTATCATCAAGATAACTTCTTCAAATGCAAAAACGCTTCCAAAGTGGCTTGTAGAGAACATCTTGGGCTTTCCAAAAAGTTAAAGAACACTTTCATAGGATCAAAATTGAGGGAGATATGCCTTGATGAAGTTGACCTTTTTTGGAAAAATGCATGAAACAAGTAATGACCAAAATTTGATTTTTTTTCAAAAAGGCCAATTCTTTTGTGATTCAATCTTGATTCTCATATGTTTAAAGATACTCACAACATATCCATGATTCATGACACTTTTATTTCATTTTAATTAAATTTTATTCATTTAAAGTTTAATTAAAGTGAGATAATTCAAAGATATTATCAAAGATGCTTATGGTTGCCAATCAAGACCAATTCAAAGATGCTTCAAGATAATATTTGAGATTGGAAAGAATAACACTTGAGTGTTTTAACCATGGTTAAGAAATGCACTCATTGAAAATATTCCATTATCATATTTTTTCCACAAAATCAATCATGAAAATTCCAACTTGCAAGGGTTCAAGACCAATTCAAAGATGCTTCAAGATAATATTTTAGATTTAGGTTTATATTTTTATAATCTAATTTTTAACATATAAAATAATATTTTTCTTGTTAAGTTTAATTATTTGTATAATTATTTGTTTAATTAGCTTGTTAATTAACTTAAAATCAATTCCAAAAAATCACAAAAAGAATGAATTAAGTTTAATTTGTTTTATATTTATTTTTGTATATTATTTGATATTATTTCTTATCTTTTTCTTTGTCTCGAATTGGAATAAAAGATCAAATATGGCAGAGATTGTATGCAGTTGATTTAAGACTTTTGGAAATTTATCGTGTAGTCGCTATGATTCTATCAAGCTTCTGATAAATTTTCATTAACTTTAAATCCAAGATCATCATTCACTCACCATCGATCTTCACTAACATCGTGGATATACTTGACTAGCTTCAAGATGATTCACGTGCTAACATACTAACAATTGACTTTAATTTCCGCATGTTATTATATTGTTATTTATATTTCTTGCTTTATGCTTTATTTTATTATTTATTATTTATGTTTCTATTATTTTTTTTTTGTCCATTTAGACATATAATTTATATTTCTGTTATTTTTTCTTTGTCCACTTGGACATATTATTTATACTTCTGTTATTTTTTCTTTGTCCATTTGGACATATTATTTATGTTTCTGTTATTTTTTCTTTGTCCATTTGGACATATTATTTATGTTTCTGTCATTTTTTCTTTGTCCATTTGGACATATTATTTATATTTCTGCTATTTTTTCTTTGTCCATTTGAACATATTATTTATATTTCTGCCATTTTTTCTTTGTCCATTTGGACATATTATTTATATTTTTGCCATTTTTTCTTTGTCCATTTGGACATATTATTTATGTTTCTGTCATTTTTTCTTTGTCCATTTGGACATATTATTTATATTTCTGCTATTTTTTTCTTTGTCCATTTGGACGTATTATTTATATTTCTGCTATTTTTTCTTTGTCCATTTGGACATATTATTTATATTTCTGCTATTTTTTCTTTGTCCATTTAGACATATTATTTATATTTCTGCTATTTTTTCTTTGTCCATTTGGACATATTATTTATGTTTCCGCTATTTTCTCTTTGTCCATTTGGACATATTATTTATGTTTCTGCTATTTTTTTTTGTCCACTTGGACATATTATTTATGTTTCCTCTATTTTCTCTTTGTCCATTTGGACATATTATTTACGCTTCCGCTATTTTTTCTTTGTCCATTTGGACGCATTGTTTATGTTTCCGTCATCTTCACTTCTTCTATTTTTAAATCAAAAGTGATCTAAGCAATTAAGAGCCCATGGATAACCATGGATACAAAGGGTGCTTAAAACCTTCCCTTTGTATAACCAACCCCCCGAACCCAAAATCTGTCAAAAGGTCTTTCCTGTTCTTCTATGCCTTTCCTAAATGTTGGATAAAATAAAAGTCGGTGGCGACTCTTGCAAAAATATAAAAAATAATAAAAGAAAAAAAGAGCAAGGAGTCAGTTCGCAAAAAAAACCGAGTTTACAGAACTGGCGACTCTGCTGGGGATTTGAAAAATCTTTTCAAAGAGGGGTTACCTTAGAGTTTTTGATCACTTTAATATTTGCTTATACTTGGTTATTTTGTACATACTTGTTATTTCATGCTATATGTGTGGTTCCGTCACTTGAGATACATTATGGACAAATCCTAACCCGGATTAAGTACACATAAGAATTAGGTGGAGGGTATAGTCATGTACAGGCGTACGTGAGAATCCTTCCGCTCAGTGGAGGTTCCTTGTTGGTAATATATGTTTAGCATGTTTCGTAGCAAAGACATTATTGCTTTCATTGAACTGTAGAAGCTGAGTTGGCCGTAGAACCCCAACCCATCCTGGCCTTATTAGGTTGTGGCGCAGAAACTATTCAGGTGAAGACTTGGATTAGTTGTCATGCGGAGAGCCACACTCAGACGAGTTTTTCTTGAGAATATTGCTAGCTCACAAGTTCAGTTGTGCAAGCCGGTAATATCCGAAAGAAAAATGTAGACTCTGACGTATCAGTAGAACATGTTGTGCAGGTGATTCACCCCTAGTACTATCCCATGTTTGGTTCTCTGACCTCATGCTCGTGACGTTGAAACTTTTGAACCTATCTTATGTACACCATGTTTGTGTTACCATGTCTGTATATGTGGCATTCATACATCCATGCATACATGCATTCATTCAGACATTCATAAAAACCTTTTCCTTTGATTTCCAATGAACACATAGGTCTTCTTTGTAAACATCGTAAGTTTCGTCAAACTCAATGGATCTTGGGTGTTGATGGGGTGAAAACTCTAATCCACCAAAATGGATGATTGATTTTGACGATAACTTGATCAATGCTTTAATCCAATGCTTGAATGTTTGCAAATTAATATCTTAAGTTCTTTGAAACTCAAAAAAATAATATAAACAACAATTGCATCATTTGCATACATACATCCAAGTTATCCATGAAATTTATCCTTGTCTGTCTCCATCTTCGAAGTTATCTGTCTACCGTCAAGCTGATTCTTCCTCCTCGAAACCCTCTCCCTGATGGTTTCAGATCTGATCTTCATTGTCCTTTCCATCAAGGGGCAGCGGGCCATGATTTAGAAAGATGTTTCCCTTTGAAGGCCAGAGTTCAAGAGTTGGTTAGATCAAAGTTGTTATCTTTTAAGAATGTTGGTCCCAATGTTGTCACTAATCCTTTGCCGAATCAGAATGGCTGAAAACGGGTCAAAGACAATTATCTCCCTAAAGCCAGTGTATCAAGACAGGACAGCTCATCCTTATTGCTGATTAGTCACTAGGCCTTGTTTCTTTACTGTTTGCATTTCCTTAATTGTGCTGTTTACTTTTAGACTTTGTTTGTTTATGAATGGTGATTTTAATGAAATGAGCATCGTATGTTTGAATTCATTTTCATCTACTATGTCTATGTTTATGCTTCTTTTACAAAAAAAAATAATTTCTATTTTGCTTTCTCTATCAAACTTGTGTTTTATGCAAAGATTGGAGGGAGGATGATGACAACGAAATACCCAAGTTGTTGAACAATATGCTTTCAAATAAAACTTTGCTGACGATGTACAGGCATTGTTTCAATTCCCAAACACTGGAGAAATAAGGATGATAATCCCTCGTTCACCCCTTTGAGCCTAGAAATTGGTGTTTCTTTCTATACGAAATAACCCACATTTTAACCCGGGGCAGGGTAGTTCCCAGTTAATTTGGTTGTGCATTCTATTTTAAGAGAATCATTCAATACACCTTCCAACAAGTGTTTTAATCACAAGCTTTCCTCCGCATACATCAAAGAAATGTTGGAGACGCCGAGCAAAAGCCAATGATGGGTCATTATAATCATTAAGCAGGTAGTCACTATCTTTCAGGAAAAAGTATCAAAAAAGAAAATCAAAGAAAAGCCTGCTAAGTCAAAATCAAAAAATGACTTAGGCAAAAATTAAGGCATCCCGCTGACTGTGAGTTCAAAATAAACAGCTCAGGCAAAAGTTAGGGATATCAAAAAGAAAAAGAGAGATAAGTCAATAAATTCTTGAACCACAAAATGTTTTGACTATCAAAAGGAAGAAGTGACTGCCATCACTAAGTTTTCTTGGCTTATGAACTATCATCATTACAACAGGTAAAATTCCAGAAGTCTCTTAGAATCTGAATGCATATTTTGAATTAACTGGGTTTAGGACTGAAGATCATCACGAAGATGGGGTGGGTTACAAAAATTTTGAGCCTTATATCTTTTGTTTTTTAAACCGTGAACCTGACCACGTTACAACCTTCAAAAGCCCTAATTGAAGCAAGGTTTATTTTGAAAGCATACTACAACAAGGTTGCGTAAGCTGACTCCCAAGAGATTTACCAATCATTTATGTTGATACCTTATCTTTGCTTTATCTTTCACGTTGATTGTTTTAACCTTTATGTTTTGAACAGTGATTCCATTTTCTTTACAATAATGATTTTGACTTCAAAAAATATGTTTTGAGCATTGCATTAAAATTACCATTCTTGAATGAATATTTTATTTGCAAGTAAACACTCATCTTCTAGGAAGTTCAAACAGTCGAGAAACTTGATCAGTGATCCTATCAGGGGCACGTTACTTCAAGATCTTGTTGTTCATATGTTTAATCAAGATTTGTTGATCAGAATATCCTCTTCAAGATGTATACTATGGCAAGTCCTCCCAACATTCATTTCGAGAGTTGAATGTGTGATCAGTTCATCCCCAACATAGTTCAACTGAAGCCATGATCAGTTAACTTGCAACAATTATTCAATCAGGGGCAATCTTCTTCAGCAATCCTCAAGCATAGTTTATCAGTCCTTCTCAAAGGATCATTTGTTTAATATAGTTATCAGTGTGACAAGAAGTTTATTCAAGCATCTTCCGAAGCAAAGTTGGTAAAATTTCCGTGTTGAGGAATCAAAGCTCCAATCTTGCCTCACAAAAGAGTCAATCCCAGTTGTTATAAATAACTACATTGCATTGAGCATTCATCATGCACAGAAAAAATTCAACATCATGCATAGAAACAAATTCATGCTCATTTATATTTTTCCAAGTCTTGTTGTTATCAACATCTTACCTTGAGATCAAAGTCCATCTTACTTGGCATTGACCTTTAATATTATTCAATCGCGCTTTACTCTTGATTGATCTTTATTTATATTCAATCATGTTTTACTCTTGATGTTGTTTGATCGTGCTTTACTCTCGGTTGGTGTCTCAATCATGTTTTACTCTTGATTGTCTTTGATGTTGTTCAATCATGTTTTACTCTTGATGGCCTTTGATATTGTCCAATCATGTTTTACTCTTGATTGTCTTTGATGATGTTCAATCATGTTTTAGTCTTAATTGCCTATGATGTTATCCAATCATGGTTTACTCTTGATTGCTTTTGATACTATTCAATCATGGTTTAGTCTTGATTGCCTGTGATGATGTTCAATCATGTTTTACTCTTGAATGCCTCTGTCAATTTATACTCCTTTCCAAATTCATTCATGTTTTACTCTTGAATTATTTCTGATATGGGTTCCAGAGATTTTTCTTTCTAAACGTCTCTGTTGAATTCCTGTCCAAAGTTCCTTTCACGTTTTATTCCTGAAAGCTTTTGTCGACTGTTTCTTTCTTTTGTGAAGTCCGATTCTATTTCTGGATGACTTATACCTTTTCCCCAACGGAGTCTGTTTACTTCTCCCCTGTGGTGTCCTGTTTCCATCTCGTGGAAATCATATGCATTCATAATCATAAGCATTACATTGCATCTCAGGTTCAAAAATTGTGTTTTTATATATATTTAAGTCTCTTCAATCACATCGAAACGAAGATTTACAATCTTCACATATCCGGGTAGAAGAAACTTAAATAGGGGCATCTGTTGCACCCCAATTTTTGACCTCTAAGATCCCATCATTTTCTAAGTGTTATGATCATTATTGTTATACCCCAAAATTTGCCCGCGTTCTTTTTTTTTCAAAGAGAAGTCAACAGACTTCTATCTAAAAATTTGGAGTTTTATACAATCTTGGATTTTTATTTCATAAATATCCTGATTTTATAAATACTCAATTTTTAGAATTTTTTATACAGTATTTTGGCTCGCTGTTAAATTTATTCTTACATAAACGCCAAATACTGTTTATCACTTCATACACTGTTTATTTGAGATTTATTTTCAGATAAATAATGCTGACGCAGTTGGTACAGAATTAAAATTTGCAGGCGCGGAGTCCGGGTTTCAGATTATACTGGAGAACGAGTTTTTGAGACCTCAAATGGATTTCATGGATCTCGATATGTCTCAAAGTACCACCAGACAAATTTTCAAACTTCGATTCGCTCGGACGCACAGTCAACAACTCAAACAGTCAACAGACGACCAGTTTGACCAAAAAGTCAACAGACAGTCAAAAATGCAATTTTTTGTCAACATGCATATTTTGTCAAAAGATTCATCATGTGATCAATGGTTGATCATAATTCATTAAGAAAAGTTCAGAAATCGACAAAACTCCAAGTTTCAAAATTAGAGTTTTTTACCTAAAAGTCAACTGAACTTTGACCGACCATAACTCTCTCATAATTTATCAGAAAAATTCCAACCAAAGCTCATTCTCAAGGAAATTCAATTATCTACAACTTTGATGTTGGGACCAAAGTCAAGAAATGCGTCCGCCTAAGAGATATAAGCCAAAACATTACAGGTCATTTTCAAAGTCAACAAAAAGCAGTTTTTTGTCAAAGCCCCTATCATCAAGATAACTTCTCCAAATGCAAAAACGCTTCCAAAGTGGCTTGTAGAGAACATCTTGGGCTTTCCAAAAAGTTAAAGAACACTTTCATAGGATCAAAATTGAGGGAGATATGCCTTGATGAAGTTGACCTTTTTTGGAAAAATGCATGAAACAAGTAATGACCAAAATTTGATTTTTTTTCAAAAAGGCCAATTCTTTTGTGATTCAATCTTGATTCTCATATGTTTAAAGATATTCACAACATATCCATGATTCATGACACTTTTATTTCATTTTAATTAAATTTTATTCATTTAAAGTTTAATTAAAGTGAGATAATTCAAAGATATTATCAAAGATGCTTATGGTTGCCAATCAAGACCAATTCAAAGATGCTTCAAGATAATATTTGAGATTGGAAAGAATAACACTTGAGTGTTTTAACCATGGTTAAGAAATGCACTCATTGAAAATATTCCATTATCATATTTTTTCCACAAAATCAATCATGAAAATTCCAACTTGCAAGGGTTCAAGATCAAATCATTTGCCTATAAATAGAGCTTCATTTCTTCATTCATAAAGGAGGAAAAAAAGGGGGAGGAACACAAAGAACAACAATAATCACCACAAAGTCATAGCTTAAGTTTATATTTTTGCAAAAGTTTCAAGAAACTTGTAAAAATCAAGGCTCATTCAAATAGCCACTTTCAATCAATTTCAATCACTCTATTCCACTCTTGGGACATCATAGAGTAAGTACAATGTAATTTTTAATATTAGTAGTGTTAGGAGTTCATGAATTAAAAATTCCATATTTATGCATATTTTCAATTTCTCAAAAAAAATGTTTTAATTTTAGTTTTAAGTTGATAAAATGTTTATTTTATTTTTAACATAAAAATATTTTATTTCTTTTCATAATTAATTTATTTTGCTTAATTAATTAGTAATTATGTAAATATTGCTTTTTTTAATTATTTTCAACCAATCAAAAAACTCCAAAAATATTTTCCTTTTAGATTTAGGTTTATATTTTTATAATCTAATTTTTAACATATAAAATAATATTTTTCTTGTTAATTTTAATTATTTGTATAATTATTTGTTTAATTAGCTTGTTAATTAACTTAAAATCAATTCCAAAAAATCACAAAAAGAATGAATTAAGTTTAATTTGTTTTATATTTATTTTTGTATATTATTTGATATTATTTCTTATCTTTTTCTTTGTCTCGAATTGGAATAAAAGATCAAATATGGCAGAGATTGTATGCAGTTGATTTAAGACTTTTGGAAATTTATCGTGTAGTCGCTATGATTCTATCAAGCTTCTGATAAATTTTCATTAACTTTAAATCCAAGATCATCATTCACTCACCATCGATCTTCACTAACATCGTGGATATACTTGACTAGCTTCAAGATGATTCACATGCTAACATACTAACAATTGACTTTAATTTCCGCATTTTATTATATTGTTCTTTATATTTCTTGCTTTATGCTTTATTTTATTATTTATTATTTATGTTTCTGTTATTTTTTTTTGTCCATTTAGACATATAATTTATATTTCTGTTATTTTTTCTTTGTCCACTTGGACATATTATTTATACTTCTGTTATTTTTTCTTTGTCCATTTGGACATATTATTTATGTTTCTGTTATTTTTTCTTTGTCCATTTGGACATATTATTTATGTTTCTGTCATTTTTTCTTTGTCCATTTGGACATATTATTTATATTTCTGCTATTTTTTCTTTGTCCATTTGGACATATTATTTATATTTCTGCCATTTTTTCTTTGTCCATTTGGACATATTATTTATATTTTTGCCATTTTTTCTTTGTCCATTTGGACATATTATTTATGTTTCTGTCATTTTTTCTTTGTCCATTTGGACATATTATTTATATTTCTGCTATTTTTTTCTTTGTCCATTTGGACGTATTATTTATATTTCTGCTATTTTTTCTTTGTCCATTTGAACATATTATTTATATTTCTGCTATTTTTTCTTTGTCCATTTAGACATATTATTTATATTTCTGCTATTTTTTCGTTGTCCATTTGGACATATCACTACAAGAAAAATGGTCTACGGCCACGCCAAATTGTTCCACGGCTCAAAAACTGTGGCAACATATATGCTTTGGCCTGGATTTTTAAACCGTGGAAATATGTTGTGAAATATTAAATCTGGAGTGTGAATCTGTGGTATTTTCTTCAACTACCACGGTTACAAAAAAAAAATTAAATAAGCCGCCCAAACCAAAAAGTTTCCCTCTAAAATAAAAATAAAATAATGAATGGCGCAAAACAAAATTTGATAAGCCGCTCAAACAATTTTTTCCTAAACCTAATTTCTTTCCAAACCTCATCAACCCCTTTCTTCTTCTTTCTATCAGCCGCCAAAACTCAACAACCACCAAAACTCTCACGCCTCCTCATTCGATCGACTCAACCCTCGTCTCTCATTCTCTCACATCTCCATTTCTGAACGGTGGTTAGACTCATTCAACCATCTTCTTCATTCAATCTCACAACCATGAATACAAGCCAGCTCCGTCGTCTTCTTCTCGTCTTCGTAACTTCCGGCGCCGCTAGATAACCACCACCATCATCGCCTTCGCTTGAATCAAAGGTCTCGGAACACCAATCACATCCGAAGTACATCATTCCTCCATTTCAACCGCGATTTTGATTCTTAACACAAAACCCTAGTTTCTTTACGGACAGAATTGAACATTCACCGTCACAAATTGAGCTCAATTCCTTGGGGGTTCGATTCACCATAGCATAAGCTTCATGTTGGTGACAAGAACTAAGCAAAGCGGTGAAGTATAGAATGAGTTCGGCAGTTACCTATCAGAGATTAACAAATGCAATTTCGACAACGACGAAGAGAAAAAGAAAACCAGATGCTCCGCCTTTCAGGTATGCTTCTCCAATCTTGTCTTTCTACGACGTTACTCGTTTTTTTACGCCCAAATCTAAATCGTCTTCATCTGTTTCTTCTTCTAACGATTTCAACATTGTTGCAGGGTAAACCAAGAAATAACACACAGAGATGATGTAACTTTTTGGCTGATACTTTGTCAATAGGTTTATGAATACTAGAACATAGATGTGAGGTCATCCCAATTGATGCCAATTTATCATTTCCTCAGTCCTGAACCGTGTTGTCAATGAAGGTTTCATAAGAGATGACAAGGAGACTTTTGAGACATTTGAATCTATGGAGTTTGGACTACTCTTTTTCTAGAGGAACTGCTCATTTACTTGCAAAGATCTTGACTATCAACAAACTCTAAGGTACATGGTTTCATTCGTGATTGAGTTTTACACCGTTTGTTGTCACCACATGTTTGGTTGAACACTGGTGGTTTCCTTGACAGGGGTACAACTTGCTGTTAACAACCATGCGTGGTGATTTTACTGTGTTTCATTTCCAGTCAAATTATCTGGCTTTGCTTTCAGTGCCAACGGGTGGGTTCAATCCTATGGATCCCACTATGTCAAACAAGCAATTATCTATGGTGATGTGAGTCGTCCCAAGCCAATGACTGTTTTCTGGTCTTCGATAGCTCAAAGTTTGACAAAATGACCTATGAAGGGAATGCTTACTGGCCCTGTTACAATTCTGAACTGGTCCTTTGTTAGAGATGACCAACCTTGGTATGCAAAAGCACCTTATAAATGATGATCATTTTGTAGTATATCAGTTTCATTTAACATTGACTATTTGTTATTAGATTTGAGACTTGTTGCCAGATTACGTTAGCTATAAAGGATGAGGTTGAGGATCTTGAGAAAGCTAGCATTACTGTCATCCAAATCGACGAGGCTGCTTTAAGAGAAGGTTTGCCTCTAAGGAAATCTGAGGAGGCTTTCTATCTTAACTGGGCAGTTCACTCATTTAGGATTACAAACTGTGGTGTGCAAGACACTACCCAGGTTCAACTTCACTTCACGGGCTCTAATCTTCATTAATGATTATTATGCAGTTTATTTACTAAGCTTGTATTTTGGATGTAGGCTTGTTAAACTCAGGGGCACTGTTAGTCACTATGGAGTTCAAGAAGGAGCATATATGCTTTATGTTTCCTATAAGTACGAATTTGATTCTAATTATTATTGTTGTTTACTTGTTGATTTAGTTGGAACTTGATATAAGTATCATCATAAAAATATGCTTTGTGGGTGAGCTTTACTTTTTTCAATTATATAGTTTGAAATTCAAGTTTTATGTGGCTTGCACGCTACATGTTTGATAAAATGTGTCTGTGAAATTGTGATAGTCATTTTAATAACTTTTTCTTGCTCTTACTCCACCAGGTACCTTCCTTCATTCTATAATTCAAAGAAGTTTCTTTTGTGTAATTAGTGAGCACACTTCAAAGTTTGACTATATATGCCCACTATTTTTCTATATTAATCTCTTTTGGATTCATAATTGAAATTGCTCTTTGGCTCTTGTTTTCATGTTGCAGCAGTGGAGGCTTCAACCAAGTTCTTCCAAGTTTTCTATGGTATGAATCATGTAAGTTATGGCTGATTTTTTTTAATATTCATTGTTGGTTGTGTCTACTGTAGTATTCCTCTCTATTTTGATTAGAGGTTTGCAAGGATGTTGTAGAGTTTCTATTCTTTTGTCAATTTTGGATGTAGGCTTGTTAAACTCAGGGGCACTGTCTTTTCTATCTCTTTTGCAGAGGACAATCCATTCTTGTTGGCAATAGGAGGCTCAAAGGGACAATCCATTCTTGTTTTCAATGCTTTTTGTAGTTTAGGAGTATTTAAATTTTGGAAGGTTGTATTATCAAGGATGGATTGGTACAGTTTATCTTGAATGCTTTTTGTAGTTTAGAAGTATTTAAAATTTGGAAGGTTGTATTATAATACCTGAGAATGCATACTACGATGTTTTTACCATAGATTTTGAAGTAACTCACTGCATTTTATTTATAATTTGATTAGATTTATCAAAAACAATTGATGATTTATCAAAAACCGTGGCTATATCTTGATCCAAAACTGTATCGTAAACGTTAAATTGAAACCGTGGCTTTACCATATAGCCACAGTTTTTAAGTCATGGCAAGTACAAACCGCGGCCTTAATCAAGCTACCTAAACCGTGGCCTAAAAAATCCACGGTTGTAAAAAAGGCGTGGTCTATATCAAAAAACCGTGGACATTACTTTAGGCCACGGCCGTATACTCCACAGTTGGATTTCCGTGGCCAAACCGTGGCCTAAGCGTTACGCCACGGTTATTTTGCATATAGCCTCGGTTTTCTGGGCGTGGCAGGAGGCCTTTTTTCCTGTAGTGTATTATTTATGTTTCCGCTATTTTCTCTTTGTCCATTTGGACATATTATTTATGTTTCTGCTATTTTTCTTTGTCCACTTGGACATATTATTTATGTTTCCACTATTTTCTCTTTGTCCATTTGGACATATTATTTATGCTTCCGCTATTTTTTCTTTGTCCATTTGGACGCATTGTTTATGTTTCCGTCATCTTCACTTCTTCTATTTTTAAATCAAAAGTGATCTAAGCAATTAAGAGCCCATGGATAACCATGGATACAAAGGGTGCTTAAAACCTTCCCTTTGTATAACCAACCCCCCGAACCCAAAATCTGTCAAAAGGTCTTTCCTGTTCTTTTATGCCTTTCCTAAATGTTGGATAAAATAAAAGTCGGTGGCGACTCTTGCAAAAATATAAAAAATAATAAAAGAAAAAAAGAGCAAGGAGTCAGTTCGCAAAAAAAACCGAGTTTACAGTTTCCTCAAGGTCAAAGTATGGTCAACCATTGACTCTCAAGAGCTAATCCATTAAGGCATGACCTCTAATCTCAAAGTATTTGATATTCAAGCATCATTCAACTTCAATGGATCAAATATAGTTGAAGGTTTGGTAGCTTGTTTCTTGAGAAACTTCAAAGGTTCATGTGTTTATTTCCATGCCTTGTTCAACAATTTTCCTTAAGCCATTGTAAGTTTATTCAAAATACGTTCAAGGGTTCATCATTTTAAGCTAATATGATCATCAATATGCCTTGGATTGCAATAAAATGTCAAGTTTGCAAGTTAATTCAAAGTGGTTTCACCCAAAAAGTCAACTTTTTTAAGATAAGTTCAAAATGTCATAACTTCTTCATTATTCAACATTTTTAGTGATTCTTTGGGAAAATGGTTTCTTTTGACATCATCTATAACTTGTCTTCACAAGTCAAGAGCCAATTATGCTTCTAAGGTCATCAAAGATTTGGATCAATTAGAGGTCATCTTGTGGACTTAGAAAAAATTGACTCAAATTCAAAAATGGTACGACAAAGTTCCAAAGATCATAACTCCTTCATTTTTCATAATTTATTGGCGCTTATTTTTGCCAAATGAAACAAATGATGTCCTTTACAACTTTCATTTGAAGGTGAAACATTGATTCAAGCTATTAACACCTTAAAATGTGAAGGTCACTTATGCATAAAACCATATTCATTACCTGGTCGATCTAATGTCAGACCTAGTTTCCAGTGGTTTTTCTCCAACTTTCAACTCATGCCATTTCCACATCAATAATCCAATTTAAATGATTATTTTTAAATTGTGTTCTATTTTATGAAAGGATCATTTGGCAAAAAGAAATTCACAAAACGCACAAGCCAATTCCATTTGGCCTTGGGATGAACATGGAACCATGAACTCTACTTCAAGTTGTGAAATGTAATTGTAAAATGACTTGAAATGCACATGAGACCATTAAGAACATGTGAAAAATTGTTTTTTTATGATGAAATACATATCATACAACTCAAAATGAATTGAATAGCTCAGAAAATCACATATTCTATGCTTCATTTCACAAGCTTTGGATTCACACGATTGAAGCTAAAATTGGCACGCATGATGAGCTCATTCTCTTCCCTATAAATACAGGAGTCTTTCTCCTTCATTCGCAATCTGTGAGAGCCAAATAAACCCTGCAACACTTGAGCCCGAAACTAGCAAAAAACCAGAAGATCGAATCCATATTTTCATTTGTTTTTAACTTCAAATCTCTGCCCCAGAAAGCTTCACCGTCTTCATCTGAAGCTAATTGAAGGCTTACAAAAGTTCTAAACTTCTTGCAAGTACGTTCATTATTTCACCATTTTTGGACCTTCGAAGCTCACTTGGAACAGGTAGATACAAGTTCTTATTTCACTAAAACGAGACACCACAGTCTTTGTCTTGTTCCACTAATCAAAAGCCCTAACATAACTATAATATATTCATCATATCCATCATTTACTGTTACTTTGAAGGTAGCTAGGTTTCTTTGTATTTATGCAAATTCTCTCTTCTCAGAGCAAATAAATTGATCTATAGAAGAGATACATGGATGATGACATGAGTCGAAGCTAAACCATGTGGTTTGATAGCTTAAAACCTCTAAATCCTTGACCTGCAAAATCAAGTGAACTGAGGTTGAAGATGAAGGAGTTTGCACGTATGGGTGAAAAGTTCAAATTTCTTGACCAATTAGGTTGCGCCACGCCTTCCTATCCATTGCATTTTTAATTTTAAATTCCTTTTTATTTCATTTTCTTTAAAAATTCATAATAAATAGTTCCCTTAACTTCTGTCACTCAATTTTTTTCTATAATTTCATAAAATATTTTCTATCGTATGTGTTTGTTTTAGATTTTTAAAATACTCTTAATGTTTTTTTATTAATTTCCTCTTTATGCATGCATTTTAATTAGTTTAAAAATATTTTTCATGCGTTAAAATTTCTAAAAAATTTATTATATGTTCTTTTAGTTGTTTCTGAATTTATATAATTTTCTTGATTTTTTATCTGATAATTTGATATTTTTTTGAATTTACTCTTTAATTTCATTTTAATTACTTTATTGATTTTATTTTCCACCAATTTTGATTGGTTATGAGTCCAACTTTTTGGACAATGATCTTTGGAGTTTTTTCGACCTCCTATGATTTTCTCAAGTTTATATTTGTTCATTTGGTATTTATTTGATTTTCCCCCTTTACTTTTCATTTAAAAATCATTTAAAAACCTTTTTCCTTATATTTTAATTGTTATTAATGCATTTTATATTGCGTTGATTGTTGGTTACCTTGGATCATGACCTCTTTGAGCATAAGTCTCATCAATATCAATGGACTTTAGGTGTTGATGAGGTTTGTCACCTTAATCCACCAATAAAGGTGATTGATCTTGATGATGACTTAATCAATGTTGTGATTTAATTTGGTTTCTCTCTCCATCTTCATCTCTTTCTTCTTATTATTTTTCTTTTTCATCAATTGGATGATTATAAGTCCATCTTTTTCATGAAGTTTGGATTAATGATTGATGAACTTTCATCATTTCAAATCTACTTTCCATTTGATTATTGGATCATTTGAGATACTTTGGATTAGTGATAAGTTTCTCCTAAGTCACCATGAAGAATTATTGAAGTAATGGACTGTCATACCCCAATTTTTGACCCTAAGATCATACATCATTTGCATCTCAATCATTAATCAAGATCACAATCTTGAGATTTCATTTTTCGGTGTTATGTTCGCTTCGTCTTTGAGGGGAACTATCAAGCACCTAATTTTCTTTAATTTGTTTTATACTAACCAAAATCCAAAAATATGCATTTTGTTTCCGTTGTTTGTGTTTTGCAGGAAAAAGATCGGGCAAAATCAAAATAGTGCAAGAAAAGGAATTTTTGAAAATTTCACTATGGAAATCGATTTACCCATATAGGAAATCGATTTCCCTGGACGAAATTTGAAAAAAAAAGAGGGAAGCATGACACCATTTTGGCACCAATCACATTTTATTTGATCATTTTTTGTCATTTCACTAATTTTCCACCTCATCAAAATTAACTCCCTTCATTAAACCTTTTTTAACCCCATCTTACCATTTTTTACCATTTAAACACCAATTAAACACAAATTAATTACCAAACACAGAAAGACCAATTTGCCACTACTCTTGCTCCCATCCTATAAATAGAGGTCTCTACTCCCTCATTTCTCAAGCTTTGATAGCCAAAAAAGTTCTTGCAAATTCATTTCTCAAGCTTTGAGAGCCAAAAAACCCCTTGCAATTTCTCTCCTCATCCTTACCAAATTCACCAAAGCTGTTTTTCTTTCATAAAGTTTGTGAGTCACATCTTGAACCTCACAAACTTTGAGCTAAACCACCATCCATTTCACTCTTTTTTCTTCAATTGTTGAGAGCTCAAGATTTGTGTTGGTGATTCTTGAAGTAGATCTAAGTTTTGTTCAAGATTTGGTAATTTTCTTCATCCTTTTTCATCTATCATAATGTGATTCTTTTGTGCTTGTGTGTGATGCATCTTTGATGCTATATTGGTCCTATTTGATAGTGAATTGATGGAAAATTCGTGCTCCAGTTGATGTGTGATCATAAGGTGTTTGTATGTTTGCTTAAGTCAAGTTTTATGCCTCCTAATGCTGATTTTTTGAATGGCGTGCAGGAAATCAATTTCCCTCTGTAGGAAATCGATTTCCACCTTTTTTTTTTCAAAATTTGAACTCTGCACTCAGGTAATCGATTTCCTACAGAGGTAAATCGATTTCCTGCTGGTAGAATGTGGTTTTTTGCCTTTTTTATGCTTGTTTTGGCTTCCTACTTCCTCCACTTCATTAAAATCATTGGATCTAGGATGTTGATAGGTTTGAAAGGACCAAATCCATAATATTATATGAATGATATTAATGATAGTGTGAGTTGATTTTACTTTATGCATTTTATCTTCTTCTTCTCCTTTTTTCTTTTGATCGATGAAAGTCTTAATACTTTGAGAATTTTTATGGATTCTTAGTAAAGACTAGATCGCTACCTATTTTCTTTTCGTGTGGTATTGCTTTCGGAGAATGATCTACATATCATTTCTCTCGCATGCATTAGCACATAAAGTTTTGACCGACCTCGTTGTGGGGTGATTTCTACATAAATCACTTGGCGATCTGCTTAACATAGCGCAATATTTTGTGTCCCGAATCAAAAAGATCAAATATGGAAGAGAATTGTATGCGGTTGATTTATGACTTATGGAGGTTTATCGTGTAGTCGCTATGATTTTATCAAGCTTCTGATAAATTTCCATTGAATTTAAATCCGAGAACATCCTTCACTCATCATCGATCTTCATTACTAACTTTGATAACATACTTGACAAGTTTCAAGATGGTTATCTTTAACATCTAACAACTAACTTTAATTTCCGCAATTTATTATACCGCTCTTTATATTTCTCGCTTTATCGCTTTATTTTATCATTTCATCATATTTACATTCCGCTATTTTCTCTTTGTCCATTTGGACGTTTATAATTCCGCTATTTTCTCTTTGTCCATTTGGACATATGTTTATGTTTCCGCTATTTTTCTTTTGTCCACTTGGACCATACTTTACTTTTATGCTAAAACACTAATAAATAACGAAAATCTAAAAAACACCTAAGGCTCTCTTTTGGACTATTGGTTACTATCCCGAGCATTTTGGAGATTCGGACTTATGGACTCAGTACCTCTGGACTCTTATGACATTGTTACTCTGCTGTTATTTTGTCTGTCTGGCATTGGATTGTTGTCTGTTTGTATGTGCATGTATTTCCTTGAAAGCCCTTGATGGTTAATTCCAAGGCATTGATATAAGGATTTTACCCAAAAACAGTCGTTACTCTGCCCGATTTTCGTCAGAATTTTTAATGTGCTTAATGCAAAGTGGTGCTAAGATAATAATTTCATCTGGATCCCCAAGTGGTAATGTGATGGTTTGGTATTGATAAATCCAAAGGATGGGAAATCTACCTTGACTCATAATGTCAAGTGTTGGCTTCTTATTTCGGTTAGAGCATTTCTTTCCTTAGCTTTTATTTTACGCAATAGGCTAGCCTCTTCATCTCCTCCCCTTGTTTAATTTTCAAATTCTTCTCCCTTTTTCCAAAATATTCTTATGTTTGCAACCTTTTCAAAATCTTTCTTTAAAAAATATCTTTTGCCCTTAGTGGCCTTTTTCTTCAAAAGTTTATACATGACTAATTGTCGAAACGAGTAGGCGATACCCCACGATTTTGAATTTGATTGATATAATGAGATCTTTTCCGCGTGAGAGAGCTAGTGGCATACTCGTCGATTTTATCCGAGTTGGAGCCCTTCTTTCATTAGCGATGCAAAGAACCCATTTGTTCTCATGCTCAAGATCAATGGCTGAGTATTTCTCTCCGACGACGATAAAGTGTTTATTCGTTTTTAAAAGGTTTTCCCCTTTTAAGCGGAACTACATTAGCTCTGACTTCTCCATTGAACCGAGGAGGTATGTAGGCACAAAGCTTAACGCTTTGTCGAGCTTATTTTAAAAATAAAACAAACTCTTTTTTTAGCACACACACAACACAGATTTTCAAAAAGGTTCCTGTGGAGTACCACAGATATGAGGGGTGCTTAAAACCTTCCCCTCATATAATCAACACCCGTACCTAAGATCTCTTCTTTTTGTTTTAAAAACAAACTTTGGGTTTTTTCGTTCTTTTCCCTTTTCCTTTGGAAAAAATAAAGCGCGGTGGCGACTTTCACTGAAATATTGAGTCGAGTCAATCCTATGGCTTCGATCTCAGATTTTCCCCGCTACAGAAAAAATGGCGACTTCACTGGGGAACCATTTTTAAGTGTGTTAAGCCTATTTTTGTTTATCTGTGTGTTTTTTATCTGTATATATTGTTGTATGCTTTGATTGTTTTTTTTCTTTTTTTTCTTTTTTGGTGCTCGATGGTTCCTCTGTGATGAGATAAAGTTCTAACCCGGACTTTTGTGAGTAACTTGAGATAGGAGGTGGTAAGACCAATAGTTGCATGTCAGGAGCAATCCTTAACATGAGCATCATATGGTGGAACCCCAATCAGTGGAGGCCTCATGGAAGGTAGTATATGTTATTACGAACTATCGTAAGAACGCTATTACTTTCAATAGTGAGTGTCCGTAGAAGCTGAATGACCTAGAACCCTTTTAACCCATCTAAGCCTTTTTAGGATGTAGTGCAGAAACAAGATCAAGTACCAATTTGAGCTTGTTGTCATGCGATGCTACGCTCAGACGAGGTCTTTTTAGGCATATTATTGGCGCCCATAAGCAATTGTGCGTGCCGGTAGTATCCGATAGAAGATTGAAAACTCTGGGAACCTTTGTAGAACCCGTTCGGCAGGTACAAAATTCCCTAGTACATACCTTTGTGGGTGGTTCTTAACTTTGACTCCATGCTTGTGACGTCGAACCTTTGAACTTTGCCCGTGCGGCCATGTGTGATCTTGATTGTGATTGATGCATAAACCATGCATCCATGCATTCATTTGATTTCTAAGGAACTCATAGGTCTTTCTTTGTAAACATCATAAGTTTCATCAAACTCAATGGATCTTGGGTGTCGATGGGGTGAAAACTCTAATCCACCAAAATGGATGATTAATCTTGATGATAACTTGATCAAAGCTTTAATCCAATTTAGGATTTACTTCCTTTTTGTTTTGATGTTTACAAATTAATAACTTGAATTCTTTGAAAATCAAATAAATAAAAAACAAAAAACAGCAATTGCATCATTTGCATACATACATCCAGGTTGTCCAGAAAACTTATCCTTGTCTGTCTTCATCTTCAGAGTTTGTCTGTCTACTATCAAGATGATTCCTCGACACATTGAACTAGAAGCATGTATCTAAAGAGTATGGAAGAACTTCAACAAGACCAAGAGTTGCTAAGAGCAGAGGTTAGCCAGTTGAAAAGCCAGATGGATCAGATTATGGAAACCCTACAAGTCTTGTTGAAAAGAGAATGCAATTTTCCTCCGATTGTTACAAAGAAAGTGGGTACTCCTTTAGCCTTTTCCGTTGCTACTCCAACTCAAGGGCAACCATCTGTTATGTCATGTAATTCATATTTTGGAGTAGAGAAGGAAACACCTGTTTGCTTTCCTCGATCAGTGCTTCGTAGGACTCTACATCAACATTCGTTGTCTGTTCCTTCTCAAGGTAACAAAAAGCAGAAACAAGATCAAAATCGTGATAGGACTCGCTTTGATCCTATTCCTATGTCGTACACTGAATTATATCCCGCATTGGTTCATAAAGGGTTGATCACAACAAGAGCTATGCCTCCTCCTCGAAATCCTCCCTCAAAAGGATTCTGACCTGATCTTCATTGTGAATTCCATCTAGGGGTGATCAAAACCAAACCAACCCAATAAAAAACCGCAAACCAAACCAAACCGAAACCGCAAAAAACCGCATTTGATTCGGATTAGTTTGGGTCATCTTTTAACAAAACCGCACGGTTCGGTTCGGTTTGCGGTTTGTATTTTGTAAACCAAACCAAACCGAATCAAACCGCATTATGTTACAACCTAACTTTTACTTAATTCACATCCAACCCAAACTTAAATCTATTATACCTTAACCTTATGATTACGAATAATTTTCTCATCCTTACACATATGATTTTAGTCCTGATCTTCTCAAATCTCTAATAGCATTATCACACCTTCTTTGCCACATACATCTTCCTTCTTTTTCTATAATCTCTACTCTCTTATATTCTTTCTTTTTCACCATCTCATTTTTATGCAAATGTTCCCTATTTCAATTTCATTTTTATCGCACATCTTCTTCTCTAATCTCTCAACTCTTTTGTTTTTTCTTTTTCACCTTCACTAGTCTCTCGTCTCTTCTACTTTTTTGTTTCAGTCTAATAAGTTTCATATTGTTTTATACTATTATTTTATGTTTATTATTCCACTTTTGAGTAATTTAATTTTTACATATTAAATAGAAAGTTGTTGTCAAAATATGACGAGTTTTTTTGTTATCTGATAGTGTATGAATGTTTAAATACAAAGTTATGTTATCATCTATATGTTATGTATGGTTCAATAAAATATTTGTAAAAAACCGAACCAACCGAACCGAACCAAACCGCATTAGTTTGGTTTGGTTTGGTTCGAATTTTTTTTAAAAGCCAACCGAACCAAACCAAACCGCACGATTTTTTCTCTTGCGGTTCGGATGATTTTATTTGTCAAAACCGCCCAAACCGCACCGCGAACACCCCTAATTCCATCAGGGTGGTGCTGGCCATGATTTAGAAGGCTGTTATGCTTTGAAGACTAGAGTTCAAGAGTTGGTGAGATCAAAGATGCTCTCTTTCAAGGATATGGGTCCTAATGTTGTCACTAATCCTTTGCCAGATCAGAGTGGCTGAAAACAAGTCAAAGCCCAATTTTTCTAAAGCCAAGTGTTTCAGACGAGATATCTCATCTTTGTTGCTGATTAGTCACTAGGCCTTGTTTCTGTACTGTTCGTATTTCCTTTATTGTGCTATTTACTTTTAGGCTTTGTTTGTTTCTGAATGGTGATTTTAATGAAATGAGCATTGCATATTTTGAATTCATTTTCATCTACTATGTTTATGTTTATACCTTCTTTTACAAAACTTTTTCTTCCATTTTCTTTCTCTATCAAATTTGTGTTTTATGCAAAGATTGGAGGGAGGATGATGACAACGAAATACCCAAGTTATTGAACTGTATGCTTTTAAATAAAACTCTGCTGATGATGTACATGCATTGTTTCAATTCCCAAACACTGGAGAAATAAGGAAGTTAATCCCTTGTCAACCCCTTTGAGCCTTCGAAGTAGGAGTTTCTTTCTGTATGAAAAAACCCGCACTTTAAACCTGGGGCAGGGTAGTTCTCAATTAATTTGGCTGTGCATTCTATTTTAAGAGAATCATCCAGTACACCTTTCCACAAAGGTTTCAATCACAAGCTATCCTCCGCATACATCAAAGAAATGTTGGAGATGTCAATCAAAAGCTGACGATGGTTATTCTTAATCATTAAGCAAGGCAGTCACTACCTTTCAAAAAAAAGAGTATCAAAAAATATATACAAAGAAAAACCTGCTAAGTCAAAAACCAAAAAACGACTTAGGCAAAAATAAGGGCATCCCACTGACTGTAAGTTCAAATAAACAGTTCAGGCAAAAGTTAGGGATATCAAAAGAAAAAGATGAAAAAAGAGAAGTCAATAAATCCTCAAACAACAAAATGTTGTGACTACCAAAAGGAAGAAGTGACTGCCATCTCAAAAGTTCTCTTTGCTTGTGAACTATCATCATTACCAAAGGTGCAAATCCAAAAGTCTCTTGGAACCTGAATGCATAAGTTGAATTAACTGAGTTTAGGACTGGAGATCATCACGAAGATGGGGTGGGTACAATCAAATTTTGAGCCTTATATCCTTTGTTTCTTAAACAGTGAACCAGGCCACGTTACAACCTATGAAAGACCTAATTGAAGCAAGGTTTGTTTGAAAGCATACTACAACAAGGTTGCGTAAGCTGACTCCCATGAGATTTGCCAATCATTTGCTTTGATATCATATCTTTGCTTTATCTTTCACTTTGAATGTCTTAACCTTTATGTTTTGACCAGTGATTCCATTTGCTTTACATCAATAACATCTTTCCAAAAATGATTTTGATTTCAAAAATATTCTTTGAGCATTGCATTAAAATTACCATTCTTGAATGAACATTTTATCTGCAAGTAAGCACTCATCTTTCAGGAAGTTCAAACAGTCGAGAAACTTGATCAGTGATCCTATCAGGGGCACGTTACTTCAAGATCCTGTTGTTCAGATGTTCATTCAAGATTTGTTGATCAGAATATCATTTCAAGACTTGTACTGGGGTAAGCCATCCCAACATGCATTTCAAGAATTGAATCCATGATCAGTTCATCCCCAATACAGTTCAACTGAAGCCATGATCGGTTAACTTACAACAATCACTCAATCAAGGGCAATCTTCTTCAGCAATCCCCAAGCAACTTTATCAGTCCTTCTCAGAGGATCACCAGTCTGATACAGTTACCAATGTGATAAGAAGTGTGTCCAAGCATTTTCTTCATAAGCAGAGTTGGCAGAGCTCCCGTGTTGAGGAATCAGAGTCCCAATCTGGCCTCACAAAAGAGTCTACCTCAGTTGTAACAAACAATTGCATTGCATTGATCATATATCATGCATAGAAAAATTCAACATCATGCATTGAAACAAATTTCATACTCATTTGCATTTTCTGAGGTCCTGTTGCTATCAACATCTTCACCTAGAGATCAAAGTCCAACTTACTTGGCGCCTATCCAAAACAGATACTTGTTTGTCTTGTCCGTCTAGTGTTGTTCCTAGATGTATCTTTTCTTCTTTCAGTGTCATTCCTGAAAGATTTCCACCATGTTTTATCTTGTTTCCCTTCAATCATGTTTTATCTTGATTGCCTCCAATCATGCTTTATCCTGATCGCTTTCAATCATGTTTTATCTTGGTTTCCTTCAATCATGTTTTATCTTGATTGCCTCTGATCATGCTTTATCCTGATCGCTTACACCATGTTTTATCTTGGTTCCCTTCAATCATGTTTTATCTTGATTGTCTCTAATCATGCTTTATCCTAATCGCTTTCGACCATGTTTTATCTTGGTTATCTAATCATGTTTTACCTTGATTGTCATTTGGTATTTTTTCAATCATGTTTTACCTTGATTGTCATTTGATGTTATCCAATCATGTTTTACCTTGATTATCCCTTAATGACATCCAATCGTGTTTTACCTTGATGGACCTGTGATGATTATCTAATCATGTTTTACCTTGATTGTCTGTCGATGTTGCCCAATCATGTTTTACCTTGATTATCCTTTGACGATATCCAATCATGTTTTACCTTGATTGTCATTCGATGTTGCCCAATCATGTTTTACCTTGATTATCCTTTGACGATATCCAATCATGTTTTACCTTGATTGTCATTCATGTAGGCCTCCGATATTCTCTTCTCGAAGTTCAATCATGTTTTATCTTGAAAGCTTCTGTCGACTGTTTCTTTCTTTTGTGAAGTCCGATTCTATTCCTGGATAACACATACCTTTTCCCCAGTGGAGTCCTTTCTCATCCCCCCAGGGGTGTTATATTTCTCTCTATTCCATAATCATACTGGATGCATCCATTAGCATCGCATCATACCTTAGGTTCAAAAATTGTGTGTTTTATATTTAAGTCTCTTCAATTACGTCGAGCTGAGGATTTTAACCCTCACATCTCCGGATAGAAGAAACTTAAATAGGGGCATCTGTCATACCCCAATTTTTGACCCTAAGATCATACATCATTTGCATCTCAATCATTAATCAAGATCACAATCTTGAGATTTCATTTTTCGGTGTTATGTTCGCTTCGTCTTTGAGGGGAACTATCAAGCACCTAATTTTCTTTAATGTTTTTTATACTAACCAAAATCCAAAAATATGCATTTTGTTTCCGTTGTTTGTGTTTTGCAGGAAAAAGATCAGGCAAAATCAAAACAGTGCAAGAAAAGGAATTTTTGAAAATTTCACTATGGAAATCGATTTACCCATATAGGAAATCGATTTCCTTGGACGAAATTTGAAAAAAAAGAGGGAAGCATGACACCATTTTGGCACCAATCACATTTTATTTGATCATTTTTTGTCATTTCACCAATTTTCCACCTCATCAAAATTAATTCCCTTCACTAAACCTTTTTTTACCCCATTTTACCATTTTTTACCATTTAAACACCAATTAAACACAAATTAATTACCAAACACAAAAAGACCAATTTTCCACTACTCTTGCTCCCATCCTATAAATAGAGGTCTCTACTCTCTCATTTCTCAAGCTTTGATAGCCAAAAAAGTTCTTGCAAATTCATTTCTCAAGCTTTGAGAGCCAAAAAACCCCTTGCAATTTCTCTCCTCATCCTTACCAAATTCACCAAAGCTCTTTTTCTTTCATAAAGTTTGTGAGTCACATCTTGAACCTCACAAACTTTTAGCTAAACCACCATCCATTTCACTCTTTTTTCTTCAATTGTTGAGAGATCAAGATTTGTGTTTGTGATTCTTGAAGTAGATCTAAGTTTTGTTCAAGATTTGGTAATTTTCTTCATCCTTTTTCATCTATCATAATGTGATTCTTTTGTGCTTGTGTGTGATGCATCTTTGATGCTATATTGATCCTATTTGATGGTGAATTGATGGAAAATTCGTGCTCCAATTGATGTGTGATCATAAGGTGTTTGTATGTTTGCTTAAGTCAAGTTTTATGCCTCCTAATGCTGATTTTTTGAATGCTGCGTGCAGGAAATCGATTTCCCTCTGTAGGAAATCGATTTCCACCTTATTTTTTTTCAAAATTTGAACTCTGCACTTAGGTAATCAATTTCCTACAGAGGTAAATCGATTTCCTGCTGGCAGAATGTGGTTTTTTGCCTTTTTTATGCTTGTTTTGGCTTCCTACTTCCTCCACTTCATTAAAATCATTGGATCTAGGATGTTGATAGGTTTGAAAGGACCAAATCCATAATATTAGATGAATGATATTAATGATAGTGTGAGTTGATTTTACTTTATGCATTTTATCTTCTTCTTCTCCTTTTTTCTTTTGATCGATGAAAGTCTTAATACTTTGAGAATTCTTATGGATTTTTAGTAAAGACTAGATCGCTACCTATTTTCTTTTCGTGCGGTATTGCTTTTGGAGAATGATCTACATATCATTTCTCTCGCATGCATTAGCACATAAAGTTTTGACCGGCCTCGTTGTAGGGTGATTTCTACATAAATCACTTGGCGATCTGCTTAACATAGCGCAATATTTTGTGTCCCGAATCAAAAAGATCAAATATGGAAGAGAGTTATATGCGGTTGATTTATGACTTATGGAGGTTTATCTTGTAGTCGCTATGATTTTATCAAGCTTCTGATAAATTTTCATTGAATTTAAATCCGAGAACATCCTTCACTCACCATCGATCTTCATTACTAACTTTGATAACATACTTGACAAGTTTCAAGATGGTTATCTTTAACATCTAACAACTAACTTTAATTTCCGCAATTTATTATACCGCTCTTTATATTTCTCGCTTTATCACTTTATTTTATCATTTCATCATATTTACATTCCGCTATTTTCTCTTTGTCCATTTGGACGTTTATAATTCCGCTATTTTCTCTTTGTCCATTTGGACATATGTTTATGTTTCCGCTATTTTTCTTTTGTCCACTTGGACCATACTTTACTTTTATGCTAAAACACTAATAAATAACGAAAATCTAAAAAGCACCTAAGGCTCTCTTTTGGACTATTGGTTACTATCCCGAGCATTTTGGAGATTCGGACTTATGGACTTAGTACCTCTGGACTCTTATGACATTGTTACTCTGTTGTTATTTTGTCTGTCTGGCATTGGATTGTTGTCTGTTTGTATGTGCAGGTATTTCCTTGAAAGCCCTTGATGGTTAATTCCAAGGCATTGATATAAGGATTTTACCCGAAAACAGCCGTTACTCTGCCCGATTTCGTCAGAATTTTTAATGTGCTTAATGCAAAGTGGTGCTAAGATAATAATTTCATCTAGATCCCCAAGTGGTAATGTGGTGGTTTGGTATTGATAAATCCAAAGGATGGGAAATCTACCTTGACTCATAATGTCAAGTGTTGGCTTCTTATTTCGGTTAGAGCATTTCTTTCCTTAGCTTTTATTTTACGCAATAGGCTAGCCTCATCATCTCCTCCCCTTCTTTAATTTTCAAATTCTTCTCCCTTTTTCCAAAATATTCTTATGTTTGCAACCTTTTCAAAATCTTTCTTTAAAAAATATCTTTTGCCCTTAGTGGCCTTTTTCTTCAAAAGTTTAGACACGACTAATTGTCGAAACGAGTAGGCGATACCCCACGATTTTGAAATTGATTGATATAATGAGATCTTTTCCGCGTGAGAGAGCTAGTGGCATACTCGTCGATTTTATCCGAGTTGGAGCCCTTCTTTCATTAGTGATGCAAAGAACTCATTTGTTCTCATGCTCAAGATCAATGGCTGAGTATTTCTCTCCGACGACGATAAAGTGTTTATTCGTTTTTAAAACGTTTTCCCCTTTTAAGTGGAATTACATTAGCTCTGACTTCTCCATTGCACCGAGGAGGTATGTAGGCACAAAGCTTAATGCTTTGCCGAGCTTATTTTAAAAATAAAACAAACTCTTTTTTTAGCAGACACACAACACAGATTTTCAAAAAGGTTCCTGTGGAGGGTTGCTGTGGAGGGGTGCTTAAAACCTTCCCCTCATATAATCAACACCCGTACCTAAGATCTCTTCTTTTTGTTTTAAAAACAAACTTTGGGTTTTTTCGTTCTTTTCCCTTTTCCTTTGGAAAAAATAAAGCGCGGTGGCGACTTTCACTGAAATATTTAGTCGAGTCAATCCTATGGCTTCGATCTCAGATTTTCCCCGCTACATGGACCAATCTCCTTACCTTTGTTCTTTATCTCTTCTTTTGTTTTTACTTGTGCTACTTGTTTTAGGAGAATGATCTCTATCATTTCTCTAACAAGTACGGTACATAAATTATTATTTACGGCCTCATAGACGCTACTTCTATGTAAGTACATCTACGATTGTTTAACATAGCGCTAAATTTATCATAAATCAGATCATTAATACTAACTTTAACACTAACATTATTATTGTGCTAACTTTATTTTATGCACTGTTATTTTAATGCACTTTAAATTCTTGCCATTTACTTTTTATGCAATTTATCTTTAAGAATTACATTTTATATTTTTTGTTTATATTTATGCCATTTATCTTTATGTCTTTTCCTTTTGCTCCTTGGGCATTTCTTTTTCTTTAAAGACATTAATAAAGGCAATACCTAAAAAAAATCCTTAATCTTGATCTAATGGTTACTATCCTTTGCTTTGGATGTGAACTTTTGGCCTTTGGACTTTGGTTACCTTTTCCCTAAACAATGAAATTCATCTGCAACCTTGAAAGTCATATGATACATTTGTACTCTTAAGTTTCATCTGATACCATAGTTCATCTGAGACATTTAGGATTTCATCTGATACATGTGGCTTAACTTGATACTTTGAACTTATCTGATACTTTGAGTTTCATTTGATGTTTGGATTTCATCTAAGACTTTGATTGTTCATCTGATGCTTTGAGTTTATCTGATGCAATTGGACTTTCATATGCTTATGGTTTGGTTTCATCCTCTGCTTTACTTGTGGCTTAATTCAAAGGAAAAGAGAGTGCTCATTTTGACTTATTGTCAAATGCTTGCTTCTTGTTTGGTTAGATATTTCTTTACCAATCTTTTACTTTATGCTTTAGGATAGTCTCTTCATCTCCTCCCCTTCTTAAATTTTCAAAATCTTCTTCCTTTTTCAAAACATTGTTGTTTTCAAACTTTAAACCTTTCATAATAAACCTTGACTTTGTCAAGTGGTTGTAAAATATTTTTTTAAATAAATTCTAAAACATCTTAAGCATGATCAAAATTCTTTCAAAAAAACATAAAAGATACAAACATCATCAAACTTCTTTTGTGTCTTTGTACACTTTTTCTTTTAAAACCTTTTTCTCAAAAGATTAGATATCAGTCTTGTTTTAGAAGTGATTACAAATCTTCTTACTTCCACAAACATGGCAAAGTGGTTGACATTTTCCACTTATACGTTGAGATATACTTGTTGATGTTATCCAAGTTGTAAATTCTCCATATTAATGATGATGCAAATGCTCATTTTCCCATAATTGTAGAGAGTACGTTGTGTTTTCCATTAAAATAATACAACATATCTCTACAATTGTTGTGAATTCAATGCCACGAACAAAGTATAAAATAAGGGATGAATAAAGGACAAGGAAGAAGAGGAGAACACAAATATTGGTTATAACTGCTATTCTTTTACTTTCTCTTAAAACAAGATTACAAGTTTACAAGAATAACAAATAACCTCTCTCACCCTAAATTAGGATTTGCAGCTTAGCAATGATGAGAGACTAGTATGCTATTTATAATAAAACCTAACATATTAACTAATGGGCTTTTTCCACAAGGCCCATTACACAAGCCAACTTAATAAACAAGCTAACTTAACAAATTAGGGTTTAAACACTAAAACCTAATTTAACATGCTAACAACCCTAGCATCTTCGACACAAGCATGTGAACAACCTTCGACTTCATGCTTAACCCTGTCGAACCAAGAAGCTACCCTTCGGCCATACTAGAGTTCGATCCAATATCTCACAACAATAAAATCAATCAACAAACTTTTGTTATTTCTTTGTAAGAGGAACTACGAATGCTCTGACTTCCCTATTTCATAGAAGGGGTATGTAGGCACAAGATGCAACGTCTTGCCAAGCATAGTGTAAATAAATAAAAAATTATTTTCTCATCTGTCGCCCTCGATTTTTTACCGTACCTCTCGCGGAGAGATACACGAACTGACACTCTTCTCTTTTTTGCTTTTGTGTTTTTGAAAATCAGAGAGTCGCCACCGACTTTTATTTTATCCAATTAAGGAAAGGTTTATAAAAGAAACAGAAAAGACCTTTAAGAAATTCTGGGTAAGGGGTTAAGTTATACAAAGGGAAGGTATTAGCACCCTTTGTATCCATGGTTATCCATGGGCTCTTTAATTTGCTTAGCTGACTTGTTTTGAATCACTTTTCTCTTGCCTTGAAATGCTTGTATGTGGTTTCAAATACTTTTTCAAATTGACTTTGTAATGATCCTTGTGCGGATGTATACAAAGTGTTTTATCTTTCGAAAGATGTTTTTAAAAAAAAGAACGTTAACTTCGTAATAATCCTTGTTTGGATATATACCAAGTATTGTCTTTTTTTGAAAGTTTTATTTTGAAAAACAACGGTATATGAGTCATTTGTTTGTTTTGATTTGAGCAAGCAAATTAGGAGGTCTACCCTAAGTTGTAAGGTCTTTTCCTATTTCCTTTAGAAAATTCTCCTTTCACCGGATGTAAACGAAAGTTCGATTTTGCATTCGAAACAATAGAATTTGATTTTGATTTTGAAAAGAGTAAAAGAGGGATTACCCTAAGAGGTGCAAGTGTGATTGTGTTTTGATTCAGATATTTTATCTTTGAAGTTAGTGACCTAACGCTTCAATTTTTATCTTTGACATACACGCAATTTTATATGTACAGAAATTAAAATGCAGAATGTAAAATGCGGAAAGTAAATCTACGCTATTACATCGATTGTGCGGGAAATGTAAACTACACTATTTACATGAATTTGAAAACCTATACACTTGATCTAGGAATTTAAATTGCAAGGAAATAAAAGAAATATTTTTTGGATTTTTTTGATGATTGATTTTAATTAGAATTAATGCATGATTAATTTAATTAAAATGAGAAAAAGGTAGAAATAAAATTTAAACCTAAAAATTAAGTTTAAAATATGTTCAAAATGCTTGTCAATTAATTTTAAAGACAAACCTAATTTTTTTGGAATTTTTGAAGTTGATTTTGAAATTATTAAGTTTAATAATATATAATTATACAAATAATTATACAAATAATTAAAACTTAAAGAGAAAAATATTCTAATTATGTACAAAATTAGCCTATAATATATAAACTATATTTAATATAAAGAACAAAATTTTTATGATTTTTTTATAGGTTGGAAATAACTAAAAGATAAATATATACATATTATCTAAATAATTATACAAATATTTAAATTATGAAGAAAAATAATATATTTTTATATCAGAAAATAATATATTATTTTACCAACTTAAAAATATTTTTTGTGTATTTTTTAGATTTTTAAAACTATTTTAAAATGATTTTACAAAGAAAATTAAATAAAATGAAAATATATTAAATTATGATCTGGTGTGATTGGATAGAGAGTCCATGGTATGGACTGGCAAGGCTAGAGCGTTGGATGAGCTGGCAAGGGGATCTGAGGGTGATTAGAGTGAGGCACATGGCAAAAGCGTAGACTGCAAAGCACCGGATCCAGGATTTTAAAACTGAAACACGCGCGTCCCTCAGCCAATGGGAGGGAGCCACGTCTTCATCTTCTTCATCAGAACACTTTTTACAGCGCTCATTTGCAGGTGCTGTAAAAGACTTCAACCTATTACACCTGTTAAAATAACGAATACAAGCAAAACACAAAATAAATTTGGCGCGAGGCTACCAATCAACTCGTCTTGTTCATACGAGTTCACTGGTATCAATTAAAACTTGTAATTTTGCATGGATCGTAAAGCCCTAATTTTGAAAGCAAGAACCCTAAAATGGTGGTTCCTCGTACAGGTATCCAAACCTCAATTAAACTTCCAGAAACGGTCAGTACACCAAAGTAAACTCAAATAGGTGTCTACATCTTGTTAAACATGCGTGTATGATCAGATATGTGATGATTTATGTTTGAACAAACCGTGGCTTGTGTGGCTCGATTTGTGAGGCTTTGATGCTTAAAATTTATTTGGACAAGTTCAATGAAGTTCAGAGATGATGTTTGAATACTTAGTTTGTATTGAAAATGACTTAAACTTAAAATTCGAATTTCAAGTTTCTTTGAATATTACAAGTTGTTACAAGAGTTATGTATGCATATGGTAGGCTATAAATTTGTGTCCCTTCGTTTACTGAAGTGTCCTAGCCATTATATAAGCAATGAAGTGCTTCAAAACTAAGCTAAAAAGCATTAAGTGCTTTTGTTGAATTTTGGAATTTTTTAATATATCAAGCTTTGAATTCAAGCAACCATGGCTTGATTTTTCCACACCTCTTGCTCTAGGCCAGCTGTACTTCTCTTGCTGCAGAGCTTTGAATGATTCTTGGTGACTCATGCTTAAGAACAAAGCTACATATTATCCTTCCATTTTCCTTTTTTAATTTAATCTTAAATGTGATAAAATTAAACCAAAAAAGAAACAAAAATGCTATGGGCTTTGTCTTGGTCGTGGGATGCCCTTCACATTATGGGAAACATGTTTGGATCATGGAAATTGGGTCTCATTTGGAAGAAAAACATTTTTGATCAATGTTGATTTCATGCATTTTCCCAAAAAATGGTCAACTTCAACAATGCATAAATCCCTCAATTTTTATCATATGAAGGAGTTCTTGTACTTTTTGGAAACCTCAAAGAGTCCTCTAACCAATGCCTTTGGTCTCATATCAAAATGATTTTCCATGCTCCTTGTGTGTCCTTTTGAAAAAAGTGACTTTTTGTTGACTTTGAAAATGACCTGTAATGTCTTGGTTCATATTTTTCAAATGGTGAATCTAATGACCATGGGACCAATTGCATTTGAAATATAATTGAATTTCCTTCAAAATGAGCTTTGGTTTGAATTTTTTGGATGAAGGATGAGAGAGTTATGACCAGTCAAAGTTCAGTTGACTTTTTAGGAGAAAACCCTAATTTTGAAACTTAGGGTTTTGTTGATTTTTGATATTTCCTTGATGAATTATGATCAACCAATGATCAAATGATGAATCTTTTGACAAAATATGGATGTTGACAAAAAACTTCATTTTTGACTGTCTGTTGACTTTTTTTGTCAAACGGGTCGTCTGTTGACTGTTTGAGCTGCTGACTGTGCGTCTGAGCGAATTGAAGTTTGAAATTTTTTATGGTGGTACTTTGAGATATATGGAGGTCCATGAAATCCATTTGAGGTCTCAAAAACTTGTTCTCCTGAAAAAAAACAAGAAACCCTAGTTAGGGACTGTTTGTGTAGGAGACAGTTAAGCGTACCTGATTTTTGTGCAGTGTTGAGTCTCTGCTAATCATGTGATATTCAGAAGACTTATAGAACAAAAATCTTGGAATTTTTGAAATGCAAAAGATTGATTTGATTGATGGTACAAAACACGGAGAATTGCACTATCAGCGGTTTTGACTGTCAACTGGCTGTCCGGGTATTAATGAAGCAGTTAAGGTGAAAATTCAACAGTTAAAGTTAATTAATTTTCTTTTGTTTTTTGTTATGTTAATGGTGAAAATTTATTTACATGAGTTGTTAGAAAAACACAGACATAATAAATAAATAATATATATTGTATGCGAGCAAAATTACCGATAATAACCCTGAAAAACATTTAATGCAAAGAAAAATAAATATTTAACTGGCAGAAAACACACAAAATATTATCTTAATAATTAAACAACAGTACGACAGATAGTACGACATTTAAATATTACATACTACAATGAACAGTACGACGAGTGAACGGTACGTTATTAAAAAATAAAAGATACGACAAATTTTAAGAATGACGATTAATAACCCATGCTACGAATAATAACATATAAATGATTGGGAGTGTAAACATCACATGTCCGCATTTTTCAGGACTATGCAGACAGAAGAAGGACATGATTACCACCACGACGGTGATGACCATAAGAAAACACGTTTCCATCCGCTTCGCCATTTTGCCGGGGAAGAAGAGAGAATGAATATGAAGTAGAAATTTGAGAGATGAGTTAGAATTTGATGTGAGATTTTATGGAAAATATGAGAGGTATTTATAGAATGAAAAGAAGGATAGAGACGTTGGGGAATGAAGTGATTCCGTACAAAAGGGAAAATTTGAGTGGAAGTAGGATTTGAAAGAAAGTGTTATGGTAGGGTTTGAAAAAGAGATGTATAGAATAAAGTTAGGATTTGATTTTGAAAGAAAGAGAAAGAAAGAGATTTTGAAAATAATAGAACATAGTACAAAAATTAGTGGGAAACAAAAGTTAATAATAATTTACTTGTTACCAGTACAGTCTGAATCCCCGGACTTTGCGCCTGCAAAAGATTTTGGGGTATAACATCATCCCATCATTATTTTTTTGCAAACTATAACCCTATAGCCTAAAAACATATTTTCAAAAGGGTTCCCATGGATGTGAGGCGTGTTAACAACTTCCCCTTGCATAACCAACCCTCGTACCCTTATCTCTTTGTTCTATTACTTTTGTTTTAAAACTTCTGTAGATTTTATTCATTATTTTCCCATTCCTTTAAAAATAATAAAGATCGGTGGCGACTCTTTCTTATTTTCGAGTTAAGCTAATCAGTAGCTTAATCTCAATTTTTACGCCGCGAAAAAAACATAGTGAGTGGTGGGGGTAAGGGGCTTAACAAAAAAATGTCTAAAAAAATACCCTCCTCTAGATTAAAGGGGCCAAACCAAAAGATGACCTGATGAAGGTTAAGAAGCCATTGGTTATGAAAGTTGTATGGGAAAGTGCGCTTCACACAAAAAAGATCAAAGAGTAAATTAAGAGAGAGTTTCTAGGACTTGTGCTCGACGCATAGTTTGAAGATCCTTATGTATGCCGAGGACCCTAAATGAAGCTGGGAAGGAGCAACTTTTAAATGTTTTAAGATGACTACCTCAAATTAAAAAAAAAAGGTAGCCAAAGTCCTATTTTTGTAAACAAATATTCAAAGAACGAAACCATGCAGTCGTCAAAAGAGTTGCATATCCTCTTCTCCTCTGGCACCATAATGACCAATTGATGTGTCCGCAAGCGCACAGATGTATCGAAGTAATATAAAAGATTGTCAAACCCACAGAGACCAATGTCAACCTACTGTAATCTATTGTTGCTTTGTAAATCTAAGGCTAATGAATGTTTGATTAAAGGGAAACTAAGAACTAAAACTTAAATAAAACTAAGATTAAGATAAATATAAAGATACCGATATGTAATAGTCAGACTTCGGGAATTCAATAAATCATTTGGAAAAGTTTGTAATTATGAAAATATCTTTCAGTAGAGACTGTTTATTTAAAAACCTTTATCTAGCATTCTCATGTCCATAGAACGGGTTATATTACTAGACCTAATGGATGCACTTTAAACCCAACTATACCTTTTGAAAACAAACAGAAACTAATTAGATTCTTAAAGCACTCTCGTGTATTTAAGAACTAATGTTCGATTTACTACTATCTGGATCGATCCCCATGCTGTCGCGTGCGGGTTCTAGCCTTAATTAATTTCCCACTCTCGTGGCAAAACCGTGTTAAATATCCTTTCATTCTCGTGACAAGGGTAGTTAAATTCAGCATAGAAATATTAAACCGGAAAGGTATTTTATTTTAGAGATTAAGCCGAACTATTACCGAATACCCTAGGTTCTAAGACTTAAATACCAGTACTAATTGATTTAGCCAGACATACTTAAAGAAACAAACATGAAATTATAATTATTAACCATGAAAATGTGCATATTTAGAATTGTAATGATAAAACAATATTATAAGAACAAGAAACTAAAATAATTGCAAATAAATAAACCTGGAAGTAAAACAGGCGAAATAAACTTGAATAAAATTACGAACGAAACAAATCTTGAAACTTGAATAAAGCTTTGAAATAATATTGGCAAGATTGCGATCCAAGAGTACATAAATTGTAGGCCTAAAACTAATGGTGTGGTAGTTCCTCGATGTGAAAAACTACCACTTTTACAAAGTGATAATTTATGCCTAAAACTATGAACAGCGCTTCCGCGCATAAAACTTGGATTTCCTGAAAGTGTGATTCCAAGGTCTATTTATAGGAGGGATTTTATTTTCTAACTTCCATAGATCACGCGTGAGTAGTGGAGAAAGTGGAGATAATGGGCAGTTGCAAGAAGTGGAGAAAATATAGGAACTGGGCTTCGTGGTTGCAGACGTGGGAAAAGCCTCGTAATTAAGTTACTGATTTAAAGTTGTTTGAAGTTGTGCCTGTCGTAACAGAGTGTGTGCCGAGGGGCACACTTAAATTCACTCTGTGCTGGGCGTAACGTAATGTGTGTCGAGGGCACACATAAAATCCTTTTGTCGGTCATAACGGGGGCTGTGCTGGGCGGCACAGTCTTCTATCATGGACATTTTTAGCAGAAACTTCTGCTAGACAGCAGAAGTGTAACTTTTGGCCATTTTCTTCCCATTTCTTCCTCTTTTCTCATGCAAGCCTAGATAAATACAAATACCTGAAAACACACTGAAAATACCAAAGTGAAGCAATATAACATATGAAAACGGTAAATTAATTCATGTAAATTAAGCCAAATACATGATACATTTTCGTGTCATCACCAATCACTCCGAAGGATTGCCGACCATAATGCCAACATTAAGCAGGGCAACCTCAATTCACAAAGTGAAAGAAGTGCCTACCACTCTTGAATCTATCCAGTCATACTCTAATGCAATCGAACAACATAGAAGATTGAGGTGTTCCAACACCTCAACATCACTAGGCTCATAATCAATAGTCTACAGGCAAACCCGAATAATGTCCTTAGCATGTTCCATCCTTTGCAATTTGGCTCTCACCTCCTCTTCCGACAGGATGTGAGGGGGGCATAAGGACCTCACCATGAGTTATTCTTCTGCTAATAATTCATATAAGGGCGTCTAACGACTCAAAATCGTCAGATATAGATATAATTTTGGTTCTACATAATCACTACTAATATAAGGGTGGGAAGAATTAGGGTACGATCAAATGAAGTTTCCAATTTAGAATTGTTCACTAAATCAAATTATTATAGCTCATTTTGGCTAAAGAGTAGGAATTTCCGAAGGAGAAGCTCGAGTTAGAAGGGTACTCGATTAGAAGAGATTGATGATGTAGGAGGAATGAAAAAGGAAAAAGGTTTAACCGAAGCTCTTCTGTATTGATATTCTCAAGAAAAAGGAACGAAAAAGGTTTCTCTTGAAAAGTAACTGCAAGCTTGAAAGCTAAAAGGTTACGAAAACTTCCAAATATTTAATCCACTCGATTTATAAGCAACAACAACAGAAGGATCAAAACCATATATGAACAGAGATCACAAGATCAACAACTAGATTTTCACTCATGGATACACGCCAACTCAAGTGCACTAAAGTACTATCTAAATTGCACCATACCCTAGTTGGTCACGTCACTACATGTGTCAAGAATGAGTAGCGAAGCATTTTGTCGATGGGACCACATTCAATGCGCTTGTTCCCGATTACTTGTTTAGAAAACTGATCCCTAAAGATTCATTTCTATCTCACACCGGACTACGACATGGAGATCGATCAATGATACTTAAGGTTTCCCCCGACTCCTTTAGTGCTCGGCAAAGTCTTGGGGGCAACTATTTTGGACCGGCCAAAAACCCAAAAGACTAAGGCGCAATCCATCTCAAATCCACTCCACTCGACCAAAAATATAAAAAGAGATCATATCTCTGATCTCTAATTTCACTATACTCATCTTGAACTTTAAATTGACTTGAGCATTGGAGTGCTAACCATATTGGTCTATCATGCACCGCCGTAAAGGAAATCGGAACTACCGTTCAAAATTAATAGTTAACCTATATTCTCTTCATTTCTGGTTCCTTCGTTGAGTTAGAGCATCTATTTATAATCGTCGAAATAAACAATTTTGAAACATGTTTTTAAATTTTATAATTTTGAAACTTTTTGTATTATATAATAGAAAAATAAATAAATATATAAGATATGAAGTTGCAATTGAAGTAAAAGAGATAACAAATTCATGGCAAAATATTGACAATGATTGACAACAATATTTTCTCCTTTATTTTTATTTTTGACTAAGTTTGGGAATAAAATATAAGTTTGTTTAAAAATTGTGACACAATTATAAATTCCGTTCTAAATTGGAGACAAAATATCATTTCCTTCCCAAATAAATAAATTAATTAATTTTTAATAGAATATTTGTGACAAAAAAATCATTGCGAATTCCTTTCTATTATAACTATTTTGAGACAATTCCGTTCTATTATAACTATTTTGGGATGGAAAATATTTTAGTTAGAAACTTCCGTCAAAAATCAATTTTTCCTTGTAGTAAAACTTAAATTTTATTGTTTAAATTAACTAAAAAAATGATGAATTGAAGCGGAATATAATATAATACATTTCATCTCACTTTATTATTTTATTATTGTTTATACCATTTAATATGAACAGAATGATAAAATTGTTCTATACTATCATAAAATACCAATTAATATAATAATATATTTATTCTATGCTGCTATGATATGCTTTATTCCACTCCCTTCACACTATTTTGCTATGTTTATTTACGATATTAAATTTTTTGTTTAGATTGATGGAATGAGATATAACTAGTATATAACCCGCGCGTTGCGCGGTTGTCCCATAATATATTATTATTATTGTATATAATATTTTAAACTTCAAAATTGTAGATTATTGATTTGTTTATGGAATTTTTTTAAATGATTTTATTTAAGTAATTATCATATGTTGTTTTATAAACAGATATTTGAGAAAAAGTTAAATTTTAAAAATAATATAGAAGATCATTTTATTATGCTTATAGGATTTTTTTTTCTAATGAGTTTATTCAAATATTATTTTATATATGAGTTTATTATAATATTCGAATATTATTATAGAGAGTTTCCATTGATTGATAATGTCATTAGTATAGTAAAATGGAATTATCATTTTTTTTAGAAATACAATTTGAAATGACAAATAATCATAAATAGTGAGAAAAATATTTTAATATTTTTAATAAGTCATTAATGGTTTAGTTATATATGGACACGAAATCGTATGTATTATTGTTATAGAAATTTGCTTATCCAAATGATTGCAAAAGTCGTATATATTAATATTCATTAAAAGATTGTTATTCATAGAAGTCTACAAACTTTTAAATTGGAAGGCTGATAAGTTTATGTGCATATTTATTATAAGAATACTAAACAACATATATTTATATTCTAAAGAAAACATAAGTGTGAAGAAGGAGGAAGGAAATTAAATTAAAAAATTAAAAATCAATACAAAAAATAAAAACATCTTAACATATGCATGTTTATTATTGTGCCGACTCTCATTCAAATGGTAAAACCTGCAAAATTATAATTAGAAATTATATTAACATAAGCATGTATATATTATTGTTTTTAGGATTTAAATAAAAAAAGACAAAGGAAATTAAATTAAAAAAATAAAAAATAAATCCAAAAAATAAAAACATCTTAACATAAACATATATATTATTGTTTCTAGAATTTAGATTCTCTAGATGATTGGTTGATTGCAAGAGACGTATATTTCAAAATTGATGCTAAGATTACTGTTTGTAGGAGCTTGTGCCGATTAGACTCCCATTCAAATTGTGAAACCTGCAAAATTATAATTATAAATTATATTATAAAATATGAATATGAGTATAAATTAATTTAAAAATGATCAAAATAATATATAAAATAAATATAAATAAGATCAAATGAAAATAAAATTTATTCGGAAAAACATTGACATGAAATAGATTTGAATAGAGGTAAAAAAGATGAAACCTTCCAAGAGATTTTGGATTAGAATATTAGATAAAGATAAAAAAAATCAATTCTTTTTTTAATCGGCGTAGAATAGTAGATGATATTGCAAGAGACGTATATTCAATGTTTTGTCAGGTTTTGCATGAATTCTAAAATATACGTGTGAAGAAGAAATTGACAAAAGTTTTCTATTTAAGGTAGAAAATGGGACAAATTTATCGGTTTCAATATAATAAAATGATATTATTATTGGCCGTTTCATAAAACTATTCATTTTATAAATATTAATTTTTGCAATAATTATAAAAGTTGTAACTGATTTTTGTTCCAAAATTAAATTGTAATTAAAATACAATGATGACAACATTAAAAACTAAAAAGAAAAAAAATTATATAAGTTAGTAATTATTATTCAAATACATTTTTCAATAAAATAATTCGAGTAAAAATATAATGATCTACTAATTTATATAAATTTTGAATTACTACATTTTTCTAAAAATGACTAAAACATTTATTAAAAACTTTATTCATATTAACCAAAAAAATATTATTTGTCGATTTTAAAAATAATATTAAATCAAAATATAACTATAAACATTTTTTATCACTTTAAAATTCAATATCTCTAAATTATTTACTAATAAAACTTATATTTAAATACAAAAATTAAAAATTATTTTTATATCATATTAAAAAGTATTAAAATAAAATATACAATAATTTAAAAAAAATTTATATCATATTAAAAAGTATTAAAATAAAATATTAATAAATTTTAAACTATTATACCAGTTAATCTTTAGTTCTTTTTTAAAAGTATTAGTTTTGTAATATTTTTTCTACTTCAATTCTTTAATATATATATATATATATATATATATATATATATATATATATATATATATATATATATATATATATATATAAAATGATTTGTTACTTAATATAAATTCTAAATTACTACATTTTTTTAAAAATTCGATATCTCTAATTTATTTACTAATAAAACTTATATTTAAATACAATAATAAAAAATATTTTTATATCATATTAAAAAGTATTAAAATAAAATGTTTTTAAATTCTATACTATTATACCAGTTAATCTTTAGTTTTTTTATTTAAATTATTACTTTTATAATATTTCTTCTACTTTAATTCTTTAAAATATATATATTTTTGTTATATTGTTAGATAATTATTTCATTTATTCCACATAAATTTCTAATAATTAAAATGTTTTGTCACTTTATATAAACTCTAAATTACTACATTTATCTAAAAATATGTGTAAAAAAGTTATTAAAAACTTTATTGATATTAACCAAATATATATATATTATTTTTAGATATTATAAATAATATTAGATCAAAATATACGTTTTAAAGTTCTTTTTATTTTTTTATTTTATCACTTCAAAATTGGAATTCTCAAATTTATTTATTAATAAAATTTATATTTAGATAGAATATTTAAAAAATATTTTTATATTATATTAGAAAGTATTAAAATAAAATATTAATAAATTTTAAACTATTATATCAGTTAATCTTTAGTTCTGTTTTTAAATTATTTTTCTTATAATATATTTGCTACTTCAATTATTTAACATATATATTTTTGTTATATTGTTAGATAATTGTTTTATTTGTTCCTCATATATTTCTAATAATTATTAATATAGTGTTAAATATTATAGTTGGGTGCATAATAGAATAAATAAACTAATTTTTATAAATAATAGTATTTTTAATTGTGGTAGTTAAATTTTGTACTATATTATATCATATTATTATTATATTAATTATTATTATTTTATTATTAGATGAATATTATATTATAATTTATTATTTATATTATTATTATTAATAGTAGTGGCTGAATATTATATTATTATTATTATTATTATTTAAGTTTTAAGTATAATAATTATTATTTTTATTATGTTTATTTTTATAATATTAATAATTATTATTATTATTATTTATTTTTAACGTAGGGACAAATTAGTAAATAACACATTAAGTGTAGGGTCAAATTAGTAAATAATACATTAGGGTTTTTGCTAAAATTGACTATCATGATGACATGTGGCTAGGGTTGCCATCATGACAACCTTCCATTTATATATATTAAGATTAAGATAAAGTGGTATGCGATGAAATGAAGTGATATTTTATTGTTTGGAGTAAAATAGAATAAAGTGATATGAATTCAATTCCATAATTTATTAATATATATTTTTTTCTTTCAATTCGGATAGAATAAAGAATTTATCTTGTTTTGTCGTAAAATTCTTAAAAGATAATCCATCTGTTTTAAAATGAGTGTCGTTTTAGAGGAAAAGATTTATTTTAAAATGAATGTAATTCTCACTTTTCTATATAAAAATGATTGTTATTTTTCAATTATATCATTTAATTATTACTTTCTACACTATTTCTAATATATTAAGGAAATATCTCAATGCACCCCTTCATACCCTTAGGCATCTGGAGAAATTCCAAATATGCCCCAGATTCCTTAGATGCATATCTCGAAACACCTTTTTTTTGTCAAAAATTGAATTTTTCCGGAGGTGCATCTACAGAAGCATTTTAAACTAGTGAACGTTGGAAAAATTCAAATTAATTGAGTTTAGGGATTTTTCTGCAGGTACATCTACGAAACAGTTTAATGCCAGAATATTTCGTAGATGCACTTAGGGAAAAAGTTGCTATACTTTGAACTAGCATGATCACTCCCCCATTGTTGGTTTTCTTCTTCAACACTCACCTCTCCACAACCTAAAAACCCTACGCCATATCATTTTTCATTCCAAAGCTTCAACTTTTTGGTGCAACAAATTAAAGGGAGCAATATAAGACAGAATTTTAGGTAAACATTCATCTTTATCCGTTGCATTGCTCACATTGTCAATCAAATTTCTGTAAAAAATGTAATGTTCCTTCCGTAGGTACATCTAAGAAACATGTTGAAGTTGAACACGTTCTGGAGATACATCTACGGAACATGTCTATGTTGTTTTTTTAGCAGTCTTGTGATTTTTTGTTATTTGTGTTATTATTTACAAATATGTATGGTGCACCCCGATAATATCACAAAAGAATTAGTTCCTTTAGTAAATGTTTCTCCAAATGTTGAAGAGGTTGTCGTAAATACGGTATATGTTGGTGGTGACTTTATTAATAAGCAAAAGTTTGATGATCGCGATAGCATGCTCACATCACATGGATTCGTAAGAGTGCAACTAACCTTGGTTTTGGTGGGGTAATAGGAAAATCGGATAATGGATCAAAAAGAAGAAACACTTTCTTAGCAATGTTGTGGAAAGAAGCGAGAAATACCATACTTCTCTTATGAAGTTTAAAAGAGACGACACAAGTACTAGAAAATGCCAGTGTCCATTTAAAATTCATGGTTATATGTTGGCTAGCAAGAAATGGAAATTTAGTGTTATTTGTGGTTTGCATAACAATGATTTGTGCTCAAAGTTACAAGGTCATCCTAGTGTACGTCGGCTCAAACCGGAAGAGAAGACATGTATCAGTGACATGTTCTTGAATCTTGTCCAACCGAAAAATATACTTGCCACATTGAAATGGAAGGAACCCGACAATGTATCAAATATAAGGCAAGTGTATAACACCCGGTACCACAATAATAAGGCGATTAGGGGAGGTAGAAGTGAGATGCAACAACTGTTGAAATTGTTGGATGATAACAAATACATGTCACAGTACATAACTTGCGACGATGGAGTTACGGTCCGAGATATTTTTTGGACTCATCCGGACTCGATAAAGTTATTCAACACGTCTTCGACAATGCTCATTCTCGATTTTACCTAAAGACCAACAAGTACAAACTTCCATTATTTGAGATGGTCGGTGTTACATCCACCGAGAAGACATACGCGATTGGTTTTGCTTTTTTGGAGTGCGAAAAAAAGGATAACTTTACATGGGAATTAAAGGTGTGTCAGTCACTTTTAAAGGAACAAGTCGAGATGCCTAAGGCAATTGTTACGGACCGCGATTCCGTGTTGATGAATGCAGTGGCAAAGGTATTTTCTTCTCCTGATGCATTACTTTGTCGATATCACATAATATGTAATGTGAGAAGTAAGGTTAAACCCGTCAAATGATTGCATCATGTATATTGGATGACTTGCAAAATTGAATCATTTTGTGCAAATTTACTTGAAACTGGGATGCCCCATACCATATACGTCACCGAAATGGGCGCTTCATCATACCGAAGATGCCAAGTCGTGGCTGGATCTTTTTGTTGATAAGATGCACGAATTTGAAAGAATGAACAACATTGAAAAAATCGAATAAGGAAAAGTCAAAATTGGAACCAACAATAGATTTAGCTGACGACAGTTCTTTTGATATGTTTTGTACTTTGAAAGTGTAATATATGCACTCTTTAACATTGCAATATAATTATTTTTTGTCAATTATAAATTCTAATTAGGGCTGTTCATTGTCATTTTACTAAATTTTATTTCTTAATGAGTAATTTATTTTATGTGTATAATTATATTTTGATTATTATTATTATTATCAACCTTAGTTAATTGTTTCAATCCTTCTAATATAGTTATTTTGACAACTTGATAATATTAAAATCATTATGTTTATACATTCTTTCTTTAGTTAATTTTATAAATATATTAATTATATTTATAATTAATATTGTTATATTTATTATCCTATTATTTTTCTTATAATTGAATATTTTTAATGCAATACTTTAAATAATAATAAGAATGGTGAAGTGGAGTTTTAAATAGAAAAAGAAAACGAAAATAATTAAAACGAATAAAAAAATGGAGTAGAGATGATACGTGGAGGTTCAATGCTTTTAATTGCTTATTAGTAGTAGTTTCTAGATTAATATCTTTAATAATAATAATTAATAATAATAATATGAAATTAGATTAGGTCCAATTCTCTCTCCTTCCACTTTGAAGTTGAACAATTCTTTCCACTAACTCAATACTCTTCTCCTAATTTTTAGTGTTACACGATCTTTCATTTTTTTTCAACTTCCATCTCAAAAACCTCCGTAGAGTCCACACATAAATCAACCTCCAGGAGGTCCACCCACAAATCTTTTACCGAACAAAAAGGAAACATATATTTGACGATAAAATATTTTTACCCTCGTTCTTCATCATCAACATTCTACTTATCTTGTTCGTGTGATTGCTGTGAGAATATAAATCAAAGTGTTTGTCAATGAAAGTATTAAGGTAAGGGTTTTTTTCCATACAAATTTAAATTAAACTTGAGTTAAGAATTAGATAGATGCAATATACTATTTTCAATGTTTTAGAGATTTAAGATTGAACATTTTAATTGAAACATAGTTATAGATCCTTGTTTCGTTTGATTAATTTTGTACTAGAAAATCCCTAATTAGTTTTGTGGTTGCCTTAGTGGCGGGTAAAGTTTCTGTGTGGTTGCCTTAGTGGCGGGTAATTATACTTTTATTTTCATCATGCATGACATGACATATGCATTTCTGTGTGGTGCCTTTGTGGCGGGTTATTTTCCCATCGATATGGGATGAATTCTGTGTGGTGCCTTAGTGGCGGGCTGAATATATCCGGATCATATAGTTTAAGAGCATGCATATTTTGCATCTAATTCTTTGTGGTTGTTGTTGTCGGTGCTGTTAATCTTGAGTTAATTACTTTGTATGCTTCGGTTATGGTTATACTTCTATATTAATAACTTTGGTGAATTTTTCGTTTATTTATGTCTCTTAGACATGAGATGTGTATCCGTATTTTTCTGATTTGTAACTCTTGTTTAGTTTATTTTTGACGTGGGTAACTGACCCTTACAACAACATCTTAGGTACGAATGTGGAGTTCCAAAGTTATTGATGCTTGCTTGATGCGTGATTGCGGCGGGGAAAGATGGGTTTTCAAAATAAAAATATTGTAGTATTTTATAGTTTGATCATTTTATATTTCAAATTCTTTATTTATTTACTTTCCTTTGAAAGAACTAGAAATGCGGTGATTTTTCCGTTTATGAATTTGGATGGTCATAAAGTTTGATTAATTTCATAACCTTTTATTTGATTTAAAAAAAGTATTTTAATCATTTCTAAGTCATATCTTGGATGAAAATCCGAGGCGTTACAATTGGTATCAGAGCAATAATCCTCGGACAAATATTTTGGGTTGGGATGAGTGTGTGTGACGTTTGCTTTGAATTATATGCGAATGTTTTGATGTCCTTGTTTTTAGACTTGCTATTATTTTTCTCGCTGTTACTAGGAAGATCAATAGTTATTTATTTGTAGTCTAATATGTTTTGATTTGTAATTTTGTAATCTATGTGCTTGATAATGTGTTTATTTTTTTATAGTTTAAATATAAAAATGTTTGTTATTGTGGACTTGTTATCATATTTTAGAAAATGTAATTTTGATTTTAATGAAAAAAATATTTTAGTTTACTTGAAGTATATATTTAGGAAAAGTGTGACATTATATTATTTGATTAGTGTTAAGAACTTAAATGAATAGTTTGTATAAAATTATAAAAAAAAAATTGTAGTTTTCAATTGTGAATTTATATAATAGGAGTTGAATAGTTTTAAGTGTTTTCTTGATTTATCTCAACTTTTTTAGTGAGGACATAATTATTATTTTAAGTAGTAATAATTTAAGTCTTAGACTTATATTTTATTATAACTATTTTATTTATGTTTTATAATATTTTAACTTCACATTATATAAATATTGATTTTATTGTTGCTTGACTTTATTTATTGAAGAAGTTATATTTTAATATTTTAGATTTTTTTAAGTTTCGAGGACGAAACTATTTTAAGGGGGTAAGAATGTAACATCCCGATATTTTATACGCGATATCTACTAATTTACTAAATTTTATTTTCAGTGAATAATTTATTTTATGGGTATAGTTTTATTTTAATTAATTATTATTATCAATCTTAGTTATTTGTTTTAATTCTTCTAACATAGTTATTCTGATGTCTTAATATCAAAAATCATTATTTTTATACCTTCTTTATTTAGTTAATTTTATAAATATATTAATTATATTTATTAAATATTGTTATGTTTATTATTCCATTATTTTTATAATTAAAGACTTTTAATGTGAATATTTTATATGATAATAAGGGTGGTGAGGTGGAGTTTTTAAAAGGAAAAAAAAGTGAGGAAAGAGGATGAGACGTGAGGTTATACAAATTCCATGGTGGTAGTGGTTTAGATATTAATCTTTAATAATAATAATAATAATAATAATAATAATAATAATAATAATAATAATAATAATAATAATAAATAGTGGTAGTATTAAAAAAAAGTAGTGGTGGTAGATAATTAAGGAAAAGAAACTTATGTGGCCAAGTAGACTCTGAATAAGTCACCAAACAGTGTTATTTCACCACTATCTCCTACTCTTTCAACCTCCACTTTTTAGCTCCCAAGTTTTTCTTCTACAAACACTTCACAGAACAGAAGTAGATTTATATTTCATGTTAAAATTTTCTGCTTGTTGCTACTCGCATATTTTTCATCATCAATATTTCGTTCGTCCTATTCCGGTGTTTTTGGAAGAGTATTCTTCGAAGTTATCGCTAAGGAAAGTGTTTAGAGGTAAGGGCTTTTTCTCATGAAAATCATAAACTAGATATGAGTTAGGAGTTAGATAGATGTAATATACATGTTTCATTTTAGAGATCTAGATGATTGAGAAATTGGGAAGAGTTGAAAACCTAAAATTAAAGTGGTGTGATTGCATTTTTCTCCATCAGAATGAAAGAATTAGATATATCGAAATGAATATCTTGCTACTTGTCTAAAATTTGATTATACTTGTAGTAACAATTTTATTATTACTGATTGGTTTGTGTGTGTAAATTTGGGGATTTATTTACATGATATTATAATTGTCTTCTAGTATATGTATATTGATGTATATGAAACATAGTTATATATTTCATAGGTTGGATCACTACTTCATATTACCCCACAAGTGATTTTGAGATTTTAATTTCTAAGCGTGTTAAATTAGAATATTTACTTTTTAATTTCTATGGTGTAGTGAGAATATTTTTGGTAGTATGTTAATGACCGATTGTTTTGTACTGAATCATATTAAATTGCTTAGCTGAAGGTAAAAGTAAGCAAGTGTATTCAGAAAATAAGTTATAACGTGTGATTTTAATATTAGTAATGAATATATTCATTCTGTGTATGCCTTAGTGGCGGGTAGAACTTCTGTGTAGATGCCTCAGTGGCGGGTAATTATATTTTTCATCATGCATGGCATGACATATGCATTTCTGTGTGGTGCCTTAGTGGCGGGTTATCTTCCTCATTGATATGAGATGAATTCTTTGTGGTGCCTTAGTGGCGGGCTGAAATATCCGGATCATGTAGTTTAAGAGCATGCATATTTTCATCTAATTCTTTGTGGTTGTTGTTGGTGCGGTTAATCTTGAGTTAATTACTTTGTATGCTTCGGTTATGGTTATACTTCTATATTAATAACTTTGGTGAATTTTTCGTTTATTTATGTCTCTTAGACATGAGATGTGTATCCGTATTTTTCTGATTTGTAACTCTTGTTTAGTTTATTTTTGACGTGGGTAACTGACCCTTACAACAACATCTTAGGTACGAATGTGGAGTTCCAAAGTTATTGATGCTTGCTTGATGCGTGATTGCGGCGGGGAAAGATGGGTTTTCAAAATAAAAATATTGTAGTATTTTATAGTTTGATCATTTTATATTTCAAATTCTTTATTTATTTACTTTCCTTTGAAAGAACTAGAAATGCGGTGATTTTTCCGTTTATGAATTTGGATGGTCATAAAGTTTGATTAATTTCATAACCTTTTATTTGATTTAAAAAAAGTATTTTAATCATTTCTAAGTCATATCTTGGATGAAAATCCGAGGCGTTACAATTGGTATCAGAGCAATAATCCTCGGACAAATATTTTGGGTTGGGATGAGTGTGTGTGACGTTTGCTTTGAATTATATGCGAATGTTTTGATGTCCTTGTTTTTAGACTTGCTATTATTTTTCTCGCTGTTACTAGGAAGATCAATAGTTATTTATTTGTAGTCTAATATGTTTTGATTTGTAATTTTGTAATCTATGTGCTTGATAATGTGTTTATTTTTTTATAGTTTAAATATAAAAATGTTTGTTATTGTGGACTTGTTATCATATTTTAGAAAATGTAATTTTGATTTTAATGAAAAAAATATTTTAGTTTACTTGAAGTATATATTTAGGAAAAGTGTGACATTATATTATTTGATTAGTGTTAAGAACTTAAATGAATAGTTTGTATAAATTTATAAAAAAAAAATTGTAGTTTTCAATTGTGAATTTATATAGTAGGAGTTGAATAGTTTTAAGTGTTTTCTTGATTTATCTCAACTTTTTTAGTGAGGACATAATTATTATTTTAAGTAGTAATAATTTAAGTCTTAGACTTATATTCTATTATAACTATTTTATTTATGTTTTATAATATTTTAACTTCACATTATATAAATATTGATTTTATTGTTGCTTGACTTTATTTATTGAAGAAGTTATATTTTAATATTTTAGATTTTTTTAAGTTTCGAGGACGAAACTATTTTAAGGGGGTAAGAATGTAACATCCCGAAATTTTAAACGCAATAAAATTGTCATTTTACTAAATTTTATTTCTTAATGAGTAATTTATTTTATGTGTATAATTATATTTTGATTATTATTATTATTATTATCAACCTTAGTTAATTGTTTCAATCCTTCTAATATAGTTATTTTGACAACTTGATAATATTAAAATCATTATGTTTATACATTCTTTCTTTAGTTAATTTTATAAATATATTAATTATATTTATAATTAATATTGTTATATTTATTATCCTATTATTTTTCTTATAATTGAATATTTTTAATGCAATACTTTAAATAATAATAAGAATGGTGAAGTGGAGTTTTAAATAGAAAAAGAAAACGAAAATAATTAAAACGAATAAAAAATGGAGTAGAGATGATACGTGGAGGTTCAATGCTTTTAATTGCTTATTAGTAGTAGTTTCTAGATTAATATCTTTAATAATAATAATTAATAATAATAATATGAAATTAGATTAGGTCAAATTCTCTCTCCTTCCACTTTGAAGTTGAACAATTCTTTCCACTAACTCAATACTCTTCTCCTAATTTTTAGTGTTACACGATCTTTCATTTTTTTTCAACTTCCATCTCAAAAACCTCCGTATAGTCCACACATAAATCAACCTCCAGGAGGTCCACCCACAAATCTTTTACCGAACAAAAAGGAAACATATATTTGACGATAAAATATTTTTACCCTCGTTCTTCATCATCAACATTCTACTTATCTTGTTCGTGTGATTGCTGTGAGAATATAAATCAAAGTGTTTGTCAATGAAAGTATTAAGGTAAGGGTTTTTTTCCATACAAATTTAAATTAAACTTGAGTTAAGAATTAGATAGATGCAATATACTATTTTCAATGTTTTAGAGATTTAAGATTGAACATTTTAATTGAAACATAGTTATAGATCCTTGTTTCGTTTGATTAATTTTGTACTAGAAAATCCCTAATTAGTTTTGTGGTTGCCTTAGTGGCGGGTAAAGTTTCTGTGTGGTTGCCTTAGTGGCGGGTAATTATACTTTTATTTTCATCATGCATGACATGACATATGCATTTCTGTGTGGTGCCTTTGTGGCGGGTTATTTTCCCATCGATATGGGATGAATTCTGTGTGGTGCCTTAGTGGCGGGCTGAATATATCCGGATCATATAGTTTAAGAGCATGCATATTTTGCATCTAATTCTTTGTGGTTGTTGTTGTCGGTGCTGTTAATCTTGAGTTAATTACTTTGTATGCTTCGGTTATGGTTATACTTCTATATTAATAACTTTGGTGTATTTTTCGTTTATTTATGTCTCTTAGACATGAGATGTGTATCCGTATTTTTCTGATTTGTAACTCTTGTTTAGTTTATTTTTGACGTGGGTAACTGACCCTTACAACAACATCTTAGGTACGAATGTGGAGTTCCAAAGTTATTGATGCTTGCTTGATGCGTGATTGCGGCGGGGAAAGATGGGTTTTCAAAATAAAAATATTGTAGTATTTTATAGTTTGATCATTTTATATTTCAAATTCTTTATTTATTTACTTTCCTTTGAAAGAACTAGAAATGCGGTGATTTTTCCGTTTATGAATTTGGATGGTCATAAAGTTTGATTAATTTCATAACCTTTTATTTGATTTAAAAAAAGTATTTTAATCATTTCTAAGTCATATCTTGGATGAAAATCCGAGGCGTTACAATTGGTATCAGAGCAATAATCCTCGGACAAATATTTTGGGTTGGGATGAGTGTGTGTGACGTTTGCTTTGAATTATATGCGAATGTTTTGATGTCCTTGTTTTTAGACTTGCTATTATTTTTCTCGCTGTTACTAGGAAGATCAATAGTTATTTATTTGTAGTCTAATATGTTTTGATTTGTAATTTTGTAATCTATGTGCTTGATAATGTGTTTATTTTTTTATAGTTTAAATATAAAAATGTTTGTTATTGTGGACTTGTTATCATATTTTAGAAAATGTAATTTTGATTTTAATGAAAAAAATATTTTAGTTTACTTGAAGTATATATTTAGGAAAAGTGTGACATTATATTATTTGATTAGTGTTAAGAACTTAAATGAATAGTTTGTATAAAATTATAAAAAAAAAAATTGTAGTTTTCAATTGTGAATTTATATAATAGGAGTTGAATAGTTTTAAGTGTTTTCTTGATTTATCTCAACTTTTTTAGTGAGGACATAATTATTATTTTAAGTAGTAATAATTTAAGTCTTAGACTTATATTCTATTATAACTATTTTATTTATGTTTTATAATATTTTAACTTCACATTATATAAATATTGATTTTATTGTTGCTTGATTTTATTTATTGAAGAAGTTATATTTTAATATTTTAGATTTTTTTAAGTTTCGAGGACGAAACTATTTTAAGGGGGTAAGAATGTAACATCCCGATATTTTATACGCGATATCTACTAATTTACTAAATTTTATTTTCAGTGAATAATTTATTTTATGGGTATAGTTTTATTTTAATTAATTATTATTATCAATCTTAGTTATTTGTTTTAATTCTTCTAACATAGTTATTCAGATGTCTTAATATCAAAAATCATTATTTTTATACCTTCTTTATTTAGTTAATTTTATAAATATATTAATTATATTTATTAAATATTGTTATGTTTATTATTCCATTATTTTTATAATTAAAGACTTTTAATGTGAATATTTTATATGATAATAAGGGTGGTGAGGTGGAGTTTTTAAAAGGAAAAAAAAGTGAGGAAAGAGGATGAGACGTGAGGTTATACAAATTCCATGGTGGTAGTGGTTTAGATATTAATCTTTAATAATAATAATATGATTGGACTAAAAATATGATTGGACTAAAACAGTTCAATACAGTATTAACAGTTGGGTACTAAATTAATATACTTTTCAGTTTTATGTTTAAAAGTAATGGTTCGGTTTTGGTTTATATTTGGTTAATTGTAATTCGGTTCGTCTAGAACCACTAATAAACTCTCGGTTTGATTCACTAACTGTTCTGGTCTGGGCCGAGCTGGCCCAACCCTTGATGACCAGCCGAGCAGGCCCACTTCCCTTGGGCCCAATTACTGGACAACAAATAGGGGCTGCCCGTCGCGAGGACCCTGGCCGAGCAGGCCCAAACCTTTGGGCCCATTTACTAGATAACCGTCAAGGAGTTATCCACGCATGAAGACCACGCGTCACGTCTCAGCGAAGGATTCGGTCAACCATCTCCGAACCCTACGCTATGTGCATCCAGAACGTGAGTCTCCTGCTGACTCAGCCCTAGCATGGGACGTTCTGGCAGTTCCCTAGCACGTGGGTCTCCAGTTGGATTTGGCCCAATTAGGGAACCTTGGCCCAGCGCTGGGGGCTATAAATACCCTCTTTCACTAGAGGGTCAGGTATTCTATTCTCAACTCTAAACCTCATTCTCTGATAGCTACTGACTTAAGCATCGGAGAACCTTGCAGGTACCCCCCCCATCTTGCTCTTCAAGCCAGACATTACGCCTTGACGATTCTTCTGATCAGGTACGATCAGTGGCGCCGTCTGTGGGAACCTTGCTCCCCCTTCTTTAACAAAGATCAAAGCACAACCTTTCACCATCGTCATGGCCAACAACAACACACCCAGTCCTGATCCCTTTGTCCTGGAACAACTGATTGAAGATTCCAGCCGTGAACTGACAAACCGCCGTCGGCAGGAACGTGTTTTTACCGGACAGAGGCAACAGATTCAGCACATTCAACATGTGCACGGCCTTCAACAAGTCCAGAACGTTGAACAAGCCCATCCTGAAGGACAAGTTCAGAACGGGGAAGACGGGCAGACCCGGCCCCAGACTGAACCAGATCAGCTCCAGGTGGTGAACGAAACTGATACTCGAGACGGGCAACACGCTTCCTCGTTCACCCACACCTCTGACAGACGAAGAAGTCGTAGCCCAGACGAGGAGGAACAAATCAACGTTCCCGAGGGCGCTGATCCGACTGCCATTCTCCTACTCAAAGAGCTGCAGAAGACCAACCGCCTCATCCGCCAACAGGGCGACCTCGCTCCCCCCGACGGAGGCGCCATCGGTCACGTTCCTATTCCTCTTCGCGGTCTCCCCCGAGGAGAAGTCGCAAGCGCAGTCCATCTAGGTCTCGCTCCCCCTCGAGGAGAAACCGGCGCCAGCGGTCTTATTCCCGCTCTCCACCTCGAAAGACTCGGAAGAATCAGAAACCTGAAACCACTGAAGCCAAGAGTCTCTCGCCCGAGCAGGAGCACCGAGGCCCCTCCAAAGCCGTGCAGAAAGTCCGCGAGCATTCTCCAAAAGACAACCGCAAAATCTCGGGCAAACCACGCACCAAGCCCCAGCGGGGCAGACATTCAAACTCCCCTGAACCTAGTGACGAAGAGGATTTCCGCAGTCCCCTGTCCGAGCAAATCAGGCGTGTTCGTCTTTCCCGGGGGATGGAAAAACCACCAGCCTTGGACCACTATGACGGGACCACCGACCCCGATGACCACATAAGGAGCATCGAAGCTGTCATGGACTACCATGTGGTGCGAGGATCCATCAAATGCCGCATCTTTCCGACCACACTAAGGAAAGGCGCGATGAATTGGTACAGGAATCTGCCCCCTAACTCCATCCACTCCTGGACTGAACTGAAGGATCTTTTCCTAAGCCACTTCACCGCGTCTCGTCGGCAACCGAAATCAGAAGCAAATCTTGAGGCAGTAATCCAAGGTACCAACGAATCTTTGAGAGACTACCTCGACAGGTTCAACAAAGAAGCTGTCCAAATGCAGACCGCGGACTACATGAAGAGATACCTACTCGAACGAGGGCTCCTCCCCGGAAGCGACTTCAAAAAGGCCATCAAGATTGAGGAGGTCCACTCCATGAACGCCCTCCTTCGCAAGGCTCAGGCCTTCATCAGATATGAGGAAGCAGAGGCCGCGGCCACAAGAGCGTCACGGGGCAACGACGCCGCCCGCAGTTCAAACCATGAGCCCTCAACTTCGAGGCGCGGGCACGAGAGAAGGAAAGACGACAGGTCTCTCGACACCAAAGAACGCCGGGGACCTTCTGGTCGTTTCAACGAATATACCCCGCTGAACGCCTCACGGGAAAGGATCCTAGCCGAATGCCAAAACACTGACTTCAAAAAGTCGAACATCAGACCCCCGAAGTCAAACCCCGCAAGGCCAGGAACCGACAAGTCCAAGTACTGCAAATACCACAGGAGCCATGGACATATGACCGAGGATTGCATTCACCTCAAGGACGCTATTGAAACACTGATCAAGGAAGGTCGCCTTTCAAAATACACACAGAAAGGGGAACCTTCCCGAAGGGACGACCGCAGAAACTCTGACGAAGGGAATTCGCCGGACAACAGGCCCCTACAGGTAGCCCTGTCAGTGACCCGACCTGAAGATTTCATACCATCGGTCGGGGCACCTGCTGCACTCAGCAAATGGGAAGGATTCCCGTTCGCCATGGTCGTCTCCAACGGCGGAGATCCGGGCTCTCTCACCATCAGTTCAGTGAAGAGAAAGTTCGATGAGCTGCTCAGCGCCAACGCAGACCTCGGCCCCACACTGAGAAAGTTCCGAGGAAAATCCGAACCGATCACATTCTACCTGGAAGAACTACCCGGCGGAGCTCCAAACGCCACAATTCCTCTGCTCGTCCGAGCAAGAATGGCAAACTTCGATGTTCGACGGGTCCTAGTCGATGAAGGCAGCTCGGTCGACATCATGTACTCCCATCTCTTCCGGACACTCCAGCTGGACGACTCACACCTCACCCCCTACGTGGGTTCAGACCTTCAAGGCTTCAACGGAGCTACCACCAAACCATGGGGCTACGTCGAGCTGATTGTCACTTTCGGAGAAGGGGAGGCTTCCAGGAAAGTCAAAACTAGGTTCTTGGTGATCGACTGCAAAACCCTGTACAACTGCATCATCGGACGCCCCACTCTGGCCGAACTGACCGCCGTACCCTCCACAGTCCACCTGAAGATGAAGTTCTACACGAGGACCGGACGAGTGGCCACCATCAACGCCGATATTGAAGCAGCCAGAAGAATCTTCGACGCTTCCGTCTAAGGATTAGAACTGATCGCTCCGCCGACCAGCTCCAACAAAAAGCCAAGGGCCGAAGACAAGCATCCTCGAGAAGACCAGCATCAGACAACCAACGTCAGCTCAGTCGACCTGGACGCCCGGTTTGCAGAAGAAGAACAAAAGACTGGGGAAGAGTCGAGATCTAAATCACCTCACCCCTTCCGACCAGTTCCGGACGGAGATTTCGAGCTGATCCCCTTGGGCGAAAACCCTGACAAAGTAGTGAAAATCGGTAAGGGGATCCCAGACCTTCCGAGGAAGCAGCTCATAGCCTGTCTTCGAGCCAATGCTGATCTGTTCGCCTGGAGCGCCGCGGAAATGCCCGGACTCGACCCTGAGGTCGCCTGCCACCACCTCTCCATCAATCCAGCCGCAAAGGCCGTAGTTCAACGTAGGCGTCGGCAGTCTCCCGAGAAAGCGGAGGCTGCCGAGAAAGCTGTAAAAGACCTCTTAGAGGCGAATTTTATTTCCGAGGCCAAGTATTCAACTTGGCTCTCAAACGTTGTACTTGTTAAGAAATCTAATGGAAAATGGAGAATGTGTGTTGATTATACTGATGTTAACCGGGCATGTCCAAAAGACGCCTATCCGTTACCAAACATTGATAGACTGGTCGACAACTCGGCCGGCTATAAATTATTATCTTTTATGGATGCTTATTCAGGTTACAACCAGATCCCGATGGCGAGGAGCGACAAGCAGTACACGGCGTTCATGACCGAGTCGGGCAATTACTACTACAACGTAATGCCCTTCGGCCTCAAAAACGCGAGCTCCACGTATCAACGGATGATGAACAAAGTGTTCCAAGGGGAGATCGGCGACACCCTCGAGGTATACATGGACGATATGATCGTCAAGTCTCGGGGGGACACCGACCACACCTCCCATCTCGAGCGCGTATTCGAGCGGGCCAGATCCTGCAAGATGCGCTTCAATCCGGAGAAATGCACATTCGGCGTCCGAGCAGGAAAATTCCTCGGTTTCTATCTGACCGAACGGGGAATAGAAGCCAACCCGGATAAATGTCGAGCGTTCTCCGAGCTCCCTACTCCCAACAATAAAAAATCCATCCAAGTATTAAACGGGATGCTCACTGCGCTATCACGTTTCGTCGCGAAATCCGCCCAGCACGCCCTCCCTTTCTTTAAATTGCTACGCAAAGAAGCAGCCTTTGAGTGGTCCGAGGAGTGCGAACAAGCACTAGCACACCTCAAACAAGTACTTTCCTCGCCGCCCGTCCTTTCTCGACCCGACGACAACGAACTTATGTACCTTTACCTAGCCGTCTCAAACGAGGCAGTCAGCGCGGCTTTGATCCGAGAAACCGTAAACGGGCAAAAACCTGTGTATTTTACCAACAAAGCCCTACAGGGACCCGAGGCACGATACCAACAGATCGAGAAAGTCGCCATGGCCCTAGTAATAGCGGCCAAGAGGCTACGATACTACTTCCTCGCTCACACAATCTTCGTTCGGACGGATCAACCCATCAAACAACTCCTCAGCCGACCAGACATGGCCGGCAGAATGTTAAGATGACCGGTCCCTCGAGCTTTCGGAATTCGACGTACAGTATGAGAGCAGGAAGGCGCTAAAAGCTCAGGCGTTGGCGGACTTCGTAGCCGAAATGACCTCTATCGCCGACTCACCCAACGCAACTAAAGACAAGTGGACCATCTACGTAGATGGCGCCTCAAGCAGCTCGGGCAGCGGGGCTGGCATTATCTTGGAAAACGGCGAAGGTCTTATCATAGAAGTATCTTTAGTCCTCTCCTTCAACACGTCGAACAACCAGGCCGAGTATGAAGCCCTCCTCGCGGGACTGAGACTCGCCGAGGACATAGGGGCACGAGAGGTCAAGGTTTACACTGATTCCCAACTCGTCGCATCTCATATCAGCGGCGAGTACCAAGCCAAAAACGACGTACTCGCCGAATATCTCGCGCTCGTCAAAGATAAAATGAAAAAATTCGCCAAAGCGGAAGTCGAGCATATCCCCCGAGAAAGCAACTCGCGCGCCGACATACTGTCCAAACTTGCGAGCACAAGAAAGAAAGGGGGAAACAAATCGGTTATCCAAGAAATTCTGTCCAGGCCAAGTGTAGGCAAAAACGCGCGAGCTCCACATATATTCGCCATCGGGGACGACCAATGCTGGATGACCCCAGTATACAACTTCCTCACAAAAGACGAACTCCCCGCCGACGCGAAAGAAGCCTCAACAATTAAGAGACGAGCGTGCTCATACACTATCCTCGAAAACAAGCTATACCGACGAGGTTTCTCCATCCCCCTCCTTAAATGCATCGACGCCTCGCAAGCACTAGAGGTACTCCAGGAACTCCATGATGGAATCAACGGCCAGCACCTCGGTGGACGATCGCTAGCTAGGAAAGCCCTCAGAGCCGGCTATTATTGGCCGACCATGCAGCAGGACGCCAAAGAGTACGTCAAGAAATGCGACAAATGCCAGCGTCACGCCGACATGCACCTGGCACCACCGAACGACCTCAAATCTCTCTCCTCACCTTGGCCTTTCTCTACGTGGGGAATGGACCTCCTCGGACCTTTCCCGGTCAGCTCCTACCAAAACAAATACCTGGTGGTCGCTGTAGATTACTTCACAAAATGGATAGAAGCTGAAGCGCTCGCTAAAATCACATCCCAAAACGTACTCCGATTTTACAAGAGGAACATACTCGCTCGATTCGGGGTACCACAGGCGATAATAACCGACAACGGCACCCAGTTCACGGACAGAAAATTCCAGGAATTCGTAGCCAAACTCGGGACAAAGCAGCACTTCACTTCGGTCGAGCACCCCCAAACCAACGGACAGGCCGAAGCCGCCAACCGGGTCATCCTCCGTGGATTGAAGAGAAGGCTGGGCGAAGCAAAAAAAGCTTGGGTCGAAGAGCTACACAGCGTCCTCTGGGCATACAGGACGACCCCACATTCAACCACGGGCGAAACACCATTCAGGCTAACCTATGGCACAGAAGCCGTGATCCCCGTGGAGATCCGAGAACCGTCTCGTCGGACCGAGTCACCTCTAGAGGAAGAGCTCAACGACGAAGCCATGAGAGAAGAGCTCGACATGGTCGAGGAGATCCGAACAGGATCCTCCCTGCGAGAAGCGAAATTGAAACAACAAATAGCGTTAAGACATGACACCAAAGTCATCAAGCGCTCCTTCGAAGTCGGAGACTTAGTGCTCCGTAGGAACATGAAAGATTCACGCGAAGGCAAACTAGCCCCAAACTGGGAAGGTCCGTACCGAGTGTACGATAAAACCGAAAACGGTGCGTATTACCTCGAGAACCTTCTCGGCGAAAAACTAGCTCGACCTTGGAATGCTGAAAAACTCAGACGCTACTACAGTTAGAAACAACCTAACACTACCCGGCTGCTCGTGACGAACACGAGGGAAATACGGGCGAGGACTCGCGCCATGGTACAAGCGCGTATGCTCCACGACAGCTTCAGTCGGATAACCCTACTAGGAGGCAAAGCCGACTACACGGCGGGCCTTACACACAGACCCTCCGCGGAAGTACCTGCACGGCAGAACCCCAGCTCGCGATGGGATCGTTCACGCCGCAAGCACCTGGCCCCGACCGCGGCCTCGCGCTCGCTTATAGCGCACACCTGCTCTGCGCACCCGGACCGTTCCCCACACGCCCGGGCCATAAACCTCGGTCGAGCACAAACATAATTCGAGCATAAACACAAAACATACATCAGATAAGCACAAGCAAACATTGGAGCATAAAACGGAATATTAAAAACTGACCAAATTGGCCGGAGATATCCAAATATTACAAAAAATATCCGGGCATCGCCCAACTAGCTACCTTGGCACGCAGGCCACAAAATGTTGGCACGCGGGCCACAAAATGTTGGCACGCAGGCCACAAAACATCGGCACACAGGCCATAATAATAAAAGACTGGTCAAACATCGCCATCTTCGTCCTCGGCACCGTCGTCCTCGCCCTGGGGCTCCTCCTCATCTTCCCAGTCCTCGAACTCCGGGTTTGGTTCAATTCGCCCGTCCACGACCTTATGGTATGGACCAATGCCCTTCGTCACCAAACGCGGGTTGAGGACTTTCAGCTGATCCACCGCAGCTTTAAAACCGACCCCCAAGGTAGCGACACAGTCGATCTCCAGCTCCTTCACCTTGCCCAAAAGCTGAGAACGCGTCACCAAGGCTTTCTCGTCCTCATCTTCCTCGGCAGCAGGGAGATGAGCCCTCTCCAACTCAGCAACTCTCTCGCGGAGCCTTTTTCCCTCGGCTTCCAAGTCCGCGACCTTGTTACGCTCTTTAACGAGATCCTCCACTATGCCGCTCTGGACCTCATACTTATCCTTGTACTGTTCGAACTCGTGCTCCAGCCCATCGTACTTGATCTGAAGAGCATCGTAGTCCTTCTGAGGACAGACATTCTGAGCGTTAAGAGCCAAGGCCAAGGCGGCCACCCTCATCATCCCTTCGAGATCCTCGGACAAATCCTTGTCTCGAGCCGCCCTGTCCCGCTTGACGATGTGCCTCACCTCCTCGCGCTCGAGGAGAACATTTTTCTTTGAGAAGATCCCCCTATGCAGAGTACAAGAAGGCAGCACAATGTCCTCCTCGGAGGGGTTGTCGATGATAAGAGGGCGAAGCTCCCCGGTCCCATCATTCTTTTGTTTCTTTCCAGCCGGAGAACCACGCGAGCTCGTCCCGACGGACGAAGGAGAGCCACTGTCAGGGACACTCGCTGCAGCCGCCTTAACCTCCTCGACCCGCGATCGTTTTCCAGACACTTTGGCGGCCCCCTTATTCTTGGCCCGCATCTTCGTAACTTTGTCGTGCAAGTCGGCCATTTTTCCTGCAAAATAAAGGGTTAGAACCAAAAAGGTGTTGTTTGAACAAATAATAGTTATCTCACCTAACAAAATCATAGCGTCCCCATAACTTCCGCACTCGAGGACAGCTTTGGTGTTGATGTGCCGAGGCTCCAGCATAGGGCCTCCATCCTCCTCGAATAGGGGATCCCCGTTGGGATATGTACATATTGCCGGTCTAAACCCGTCCACAAAAGAAGAGAGCCGCTGATACCCCCCTATATCGCGCTCGTTGAGATCCTCGTCCCGGAAGATGTAATAGTCAGTCCCGCGCTCGAAATGGTCAGGTTGCCACTCTAACGGGAACCGAGCAGCTGGGCCCACTCTCCTCACCCCATCCTCAACATACTCGCGCTCCTCGAACAAATGACTCACGGCATCAGGAGTGAGCGGCTTAATTATAAAATACCGGTTCTTAAAGTGCTTGACAGAGTCCTGATAAATAGCGAACAGCTTCTTCGGCTGCTTAAACGACACCCAACTCCACTTGCCGTCCCGATCACGCAACCTCTGCAAATGAAAAATTCTGAAGAAAAGGGGCAGAGTCGCTTCGACCTCCAAGTACCCGCACACGATCTCAAAGGCCCTTAAGAACGCTAAAGCGTTGGGATGAAGCTGAGACGGGCAGAGCCGCAACCAACTGAAGACGCTCCGTTGCAAATGAGTGAAGGGGAGACGGAGACCAGCCTCCTTAAAGACGAACTCATACATTGCGAAACGGGGGCCGGGAAATCGCGAGCAGATCCTCTGGTGAGATTTGGGCACAAAGGCACCCCAAGAAGGCTCCTCGTCTTGGTCAAGGTCCTCGATGACGTTAAAGGCTTCTTTGGGATAACTCGTGAAGCGCGATGCAATCATCATCGGCTCAACGGCCACCCATTCTTCAAGTGCCCTAGGGGAGGTCTCTACGACGGGAACGTCGTCTTGCGCGCCAACAGCTTCCTCCCCATCTGAAATGTCGAAGACGACATCATCCTTGTTCTCGTCGGCCATTTACCTGAAAAGCAGAGGAAACCGTGAATTCGACTGGTCAAATCCACCCTTCCACCGCGAGTCAAGTGAAAGGGCGAGGAAAAGGGACGAGGAAAACTCCCCCATCGTCAAATGGCCGACGAGCTAAAGTGTCCTTTGAATATATACGCCACACGCAGCGGAGGTCGGCAAACTCATGCCCTCACCGAGACGTGCAACCTCCACTGCTCGTGGCCCTCATGCTACTCTCTAGTAATCCTAAAAGCTGGACGTCTCATTCAAACGTTCTAGCCCCGTTCACTCAAAACTCACTCAGCAAACGCACGAGAAAAACAGTGTATCTTCTAGGCCTACTCGGCTAATTGATAATCCTTCCTCGTCACGCTCATCAATCATGCTCGCCTCACTCAAAACTAAAGCATAAAACATAAATAAAAACATGAAGGAGACGAAGAACTTACTTGGAGAAAGCGAAGATACGAACGAAACGAGGAGAAGAGCAGTGAGCGGATCTTGAAGGCTTGGGAAATGTTAAGTGCTAAATGAGTGACCTCCTCACTCCTTATATAGGGAAAGAAGGCCAAAGGGTGTCATGATGGCCTAGGCAGCCTAGGAGACGCCATCATTGCCTACACCCCAAAGACGGCTCCCTCCACGAAAAGTTGCCACGCGTCCCAAAGATCTTGAGAACCCCAAGAGACGCCATCTACTTTCATCCCTAGAAACGGCGCAATGATGATTACAGCCTGTACAGCTGACACCTGTCAATCACGCTGATGAATGACAACCAATGAGGTTAAAAACCAAAGACAACTGGCGACCGACCTAAGCCCTCGAGGAGCCCATGATTTGGAACCGTTGCCCGTGCTCGGCTAAACCTCCTCGTTAAAGTCATCACCCTTATTAGGCTAATGACTTGGGGGGCTCCTGTTCTGGTCTGGGCCGAGCAGGCCCAACCCTTGATGACCAGCCGAGCAGGCCCACTTCCCTTGGGCCCAATTACTGGACAACAGATAGGGGCTGCCCGTCGCGAGGACCCTGGCCGAGCAGGCCCAAACCTTTGGGCCCATTTACTAGATAACCGTCAAGGAGTTATCCACGCATGAAGACCACGCGTCACGTCTCAGCGAAGGATTCGGTCAACCATCTCCGAACCCTACGCTATGTGCATCCAGAACGTGAGTCTCCTGCTGACTCAGCCCTAGCATGGGACGTTCTGGCAGTTCCCTAGCACGTGGGCCTCCAGTTGGATTTGGCCCAATTAGGGAACCTTGGCCCAGCGCTGGGGGCTATAAATACCCTCTTTCACTAGAGGGTCAGGTATTCTATTCTCAACTCTAAACCTCATTCTCTGATAGCTACTGACTTAAGCATCGGAGAACCTTGCAGGTACCCCCCCATCTTGCTCTTCAAGCCAGACATTACGCCTTGACGATTCTTCTGATCAGGTACGATCACTAACCAAATAAAATGGTTCGGTTATTTTAACTTCAGTTCAGTTCACAATATTTTCTGAACGTCCCTAATTCTAATGGAAGGTTAAGTATGTATTTATGTGTTTATAAATTCTACACTACTATTTTATTCTGTTCTGCTAAAAAAACATACAGGGAAAGTTTCATAGATGTATATACGGAAGACTCTAAATTTAAAAACTATGGGTTTTTCCGTATGTACGTCTACGAAAATAAAATATCTAAGTTCTTTCTGTGGATTTACCTACGGAAGGTTCTGTGACAAAAAATTGGTGGTCCATATTCACCTAGGTTTTCTATAAATTTGGGGTTTCTAATGTTGTATTTCACACAACCACAAAAATGTCTCAATATGAGTACAACGTTCGTTGGTATGTCACAAGTATCTCATACTCTGACGACAGAACACCCGGGCGGACGTTCAAACTCAACGAGTACACCTCGCTCGACGTTATCATTGACGAAATCCACTGCCGCCTATCTTACGGTAACAAACGAAAGGTTGTGAAACTCGAGTATCGTTCAGCTTCATTTGACAACTGAGGTAATGTTGTTTACAACAACATTGAGCTCAAGAACCGAGAGAATGTTTTGACGATGTGGCGAACGTATTACGGTTTCGAAGAGAAAATCCCCCTCGAGTTTGTTGCGACGGTGCAAAGAACGGTCGAGCAAATCTTAGAGATGTGGAAGCGTCCACCGGACTATTGAGATGTAATATTCAATTTGCTGTTGAAATTATCAATGTTATGCCGATTTTAATCTATTAATGTTGTTTTTTTTCGTTGCACTGTTGATTTTCTGTTCATGGTTCATTCTGTAACTATACCCACATGTTCTGTAGATACATCTACGGAACGTTTTCACGCAAATGTAAAAAAAGGTGCTTCCGGAGATAAATCTACGAAAACAGAGAGACAGTTTTGGGAGCACACATGATGTTTAAGAACTCTAAAGGATATAATAAGAGATTTTCTATATTGATAAGGTTAACTTAATAAAAATACAATGTTTTATGACACTATTATTATATTTTTTAATTTGTGTACAAATTTTTTAAAGAGGTTTGCTATTTTAACACTCGATTAGTAACACCATACATATACACTAACACCGTAGTTTTTTACAAAGCTTTTAAGAGTGGCACAAAAACCAAGCAAGAGAATAATAAAAAACAAAAAATACATGAAATGATATAAATATCCGGTGTAGTGTCAACTTTAGATATAAATGATAGTACTTATTTTAAATTGAAGAAAGTAAAATAAATTTTAATTTGGCTCGTGTAATTTTAAAACCATCCCATCAGGATGGTACAAACATTGATTAATTAATGGATTATCTACTTAATTACTCTCTTAATTTTGATGACACAACAAGGTTATTTATTATCGATAACAATATAAAATACTAGTGTAATAATAAAATAATAATAACAAAACAATAATAATGTCGTGCATCAGAGATATCATCATCACCATCTCCTCACGAGATTCTGCTCCTGTTATACGCACTTCTCATTCTCAACTCGCTCCGAGTTGACTCATTCCCGTCCCATCCATTTCAAGATCAACCACATCAACCTCCGCCACCGCACTCCGCCGTCAATCGTCCCAATCAACCACCTCCGTCAATGCAAAACTCGCCGTCGATTACCGTCGGCACATCCTCTCCCATATCGCGGGAATAACCTTCCTTTGACTTCGCTTTTCAGCGAATTCGATGGCTCTTTTTCGGTCTCTTGTCCTCCTCGCCGCAATCTGTGCAGTTCTCCTACCAATCGCAGCCAGCGACGGCGATACCGATCCGATTTACAAGTAAGCTCTGTCTTCCATTTTTTCTACTTAACGAAGAGAAAATAATCGGAGATTCTTCTGCAGATTTTTACAGTTTGATGTTTTAATTGTATAGGAGCAGTAAAATTTGGAAGTTGGAATTCACTTTTTGATTCGTAAATATTTTAGGATGGGATGATTTTTTACTGTGGACTGTGGACTTGGAAGTTTTTAAGATTATGTTAGACTAGGCCGTGTCAGTGTCAAACACCTACACTACACTGATACTTACTTGTGATTACGTTCAATCTATTCATTTTTTTTAAATTATTACTTGATGCCGACGTGTCACTGTTGGTGTTGTGTCTGTGTAAGTGTCGGTAGTGTTATATATGTATAGTCTCTGCAGGGGGGAGTTTTAAATGAATCTTAGCCATCTCGAGAGATTGATATTCAAAGACTTACGTGGTTTCCTGGATTTAACAGGAAATTAGTATGTGGATTTATCGTGGTTAATTTCTAGGATTCTCATGTTTGCATATAAGTGTAATCAAGGATGATGCATTTTTTTTGGTGTGTTTGTGGATTTGATATCATATTTTAACTTTTAAGTATGGAGTGTGAATGTGAGAGGTTTCTTCTACTATGGTATTTGGTGAGCAATTTACTTTAGAGGGCATAATGAACAACCTCAATACTCAATTGTGGATGAATAAGTCAAATTAATCAATGGTTGATGTTATATACATATTCATAACAAGTCATGAATGTGTTGGAATATCAGTCATCAATGTATTAATCAACCGTCGAGATTAATTGTTCTATTTTATGTAGTGAATTGCTCACTTTAGATGAACTAATTCTTGTATTATGTGGTTAGTTTGTATTATTTTACGAGGAGTTGCATTGCTTCATGTAATTGCTTCTGATGATTTTTGGAAGTTTCACTACTTGCAATAGGTCGGTGAACAGTGTTTTTTAAATCATGTCAAGCTTATATAATGCGTGTGATGGAAATCTCTCTCTCTTTTCCCCTCTCTCTGTGTTTTCTTTATGTGTGAATTTTAGATAGTGGTAACTGTGACTTCGTATTGTTCATAGCATTCTTGTTTGCAGAGATCTTTACGGATTACCAGAAGATATTACTGTCACAAGTTTTTTTAGGTTGATCTTAGTTTGTGAATTTGAAATTTCATGCCAGCATGATTGGCCGTAGTTATGAGACACAACATGTATATTATTAATGCAATGAATGCATGGATCATTGCAATTGAAATTGTCAAGAAAGCAGTTGGGGGGCATTTATGATTCATTACTATTTTGTGGCTAGTAGTGTTTAACTGTGTTGACTTGTTGCCATGTTTCTGTTCTTTATTTTTGTAACATTATGTGCCTTTAATTTTCTTAGATTTTTTTTCGGGTGTAATTTAACTGCGCATACCGGAAGGATGGCTCCAACTTAAACACATTTTTAGGCCATATCTCTTTCAATGTGGGCCTCTCAACAGTTTTCTAGCAAAATGTAAAAGGTTTAGATGATTTAGTGCATTTATAAATTTACTATTGCAATATTACCATTGTTTGTTTTCTCTATATTCGTGACAATGCTATCAATAAAGAGTGAACTTCTCATAGATAAGATATCACAGCTTTTTTATTTTATAGTTAACTTTGTTGGCATGTCTAGTTGGACTCCTTGCGTGATTAACTCTTGAACTACGGTGTGCCCCACAACTATTTATATATACGAGAAGTGCTAAGAGCACTATTTTTTAACACTATCTCAAACACTCATTCTCTTATTGGATGACACGCATGTAGGTCCTTCATTTTAGAAGCGAATCCCACATAAAGTGGTTGGACCCCATCTATTTTACTCAATAAAAGAGAAGTGTTAGAGAGAGTGTTGAAAGAGTCTTTCTAGCAGTTCTCTTATATATAATAATTGTTGGCATATCTAGTTATTTTCTCTTTATAATAGTTAGTTTCGCACCATAACTGTTTTATCCCGAACAGATTTTAGATTACAAAAATAGATAGTCTTGTATACTTTAAGGTCATAAGGGATATCATTTTTCCCGAAATTGGTTGCATTGGAACCTCTCTGATAAACAAAAACTTGAATTTAATGAGGATGATGGCAACCTTAGTCTCCATATTATGCCCAAATTTATATAGTACTTATTGGTACAGTACAAGCACTAGTTCATAACTTGTCCCTTTCCTTGGCATTGAGGCATTGTGGTATTTTAATATCAGGTGTTATGTGGTTACGCAATATCAATCATAACTTATGTTCAAAACTTCAAATAAAACCTTCTCAAGGTCGTCTAAACTCTCGAAAACTCCCAGAATCACAAGTTTACGACTCTAGGTATCAAAGTCAAGTTAACACTTAACTCACGTACAAAATCATTTCTATTTAAACTCCGGTAGACTCAGTGAGTCAGTGTTAGACCTCTCATTAAAGAGTTAAGGAAAACTGAAGGTTCAATTTTGTAGCTGTTATTATATTATATTAGGAGTGATTAGTGAAAAATTATTAATAGCATTAGTGAGAAATTATTATATTATTAAGAGCAGTTAAGTTTGACTAATTATGTGTTGATTATTAGAAAAGTTAATCATAAGTTTTACTAATTATTATATTATTAAGAGCAGTTAAGTTTTTCTATTCTATATCAGTTGGTTTCTATCAACTGGTATCAGAGCATGTTTCATGGATCTGTGGTACACCGTGCCTCAAATGGAGTTTCGAGTGTTTGATAGAGAAGAAGATGCATACTGGTGGGTACTATGCATTGAGGAACATTTCAAAAAGAGTGAAACACCAAAGGAGGGAAAACTGACCTCAAAGGCCGTACATTTTGGCTTCCTTTTATTTGGCATTTCAAGCCGGATTACCCTGACATATTGCCTATATCTTCTAACAAAGAAGAGGACACTGAAATTGAATCAGAGTCGTTAATCGTTGATAGCCGCAAAGAAAGGTGGGGAAAATATAGAGAAGGGGGCAAAACCCCTGGTGAATGCCATGATTATGGATTCAGTGAAAGAGAGCAAAACAAATTTATGCAAATTTATGGGTTTTGGTAGTCATAGGTCCCTGGATCCGATCCGAGCTATGCTACCATCTTAGAATGTGTGGGTTGGGCCTAACTCATCCCTACAAAACCGGCTTGTATGGTGAGGGCTGCTCAACACAATATAGGTGTTGAAGGCTGCAATGAAGGCAAGCCAAATGCCACAATTAGGCGACTAGGGGCAGACCGCAATAAAGGCGGAAATTCCAACAACTTTGATGGACATGGCGTGAGTATTATGTTCGAATCAAGGGAGACCCTGTCTAGAACAACTATCGGAGATAGATGGGCTTCACTCAAGTTGGATCCGCCACCACCACCAAAGCCGGTAGATCCAGACGGGTCCTCACAGTTGCAGAGCTTGATTCTATAGATGTATCTAACATGCTAATTGAATCCATCCCCAAAGGAGGTCAACAGAGGTGTATTGAATCTCAACCCTGTAGCAGCCTGCATAAATGAAGTCTCAATATTCTATTACAAACCCATCTCTAAAGGAGGTGAACAAAGGTGTATCAAGTCTGTAACTGCCTGGATAAATCAATCCCCGAACCAGAGAGCATGAACATATCCGTCATTGAAACTTTGCAGGGAGCCAAGGAACCAGTTTGTTAAGGTTATGGATTTTAGATAAAAGAAGAGAAATGATAAAAACTTCGAATACGACAAGGATGTAATATTTTTGATAGTAGCTTGATACAAATTTCTAAACATTAGCCCCTATATATAGGGATACAAGACTCCTAATTCTAGATAAATAGAGAAATTAGGAAATAAATCATAATAATTACGAAGTCATATGGAAACTAATATTAGGAGATAATCTAAAACAATTTTTTTTTTTTAAATTAATTTTATGAGATAAACTGTGATAATCTAACATAGTAACGGGATATCCTAGGATAGTTTCGTATATTCTAATAGAGGTGAGTGAACCTAACTTTGATGACACTCTAACATACCAAGTTGATTCTAGCTCCAAAACGGGCAACCCAATTCCACCGCTCTAATAATTAGGACCTTGTAATTTGTCATTTTCTTCATAAGTTTTGAACTTGTTGTGCTCTTTTCATGGTTGCTGAGTTGTGTTCTTATCATTTGATTTGTGAATTTGTCCATCAATTTTGAATTGTAATGTTATTTTGTATTATGGAATGTTCTAGATTTGTTTGTTGCTTGCAGAATATTTCAATTTTCTTTTTGGTTTGATTCATAACTAGGTTAAAATGTTGAATATTCACTAAGTTCATTAGATTAAATTGTGTGAAGATTATTACAATAGATGTTTTAAACATTATTTTGGTATCAGGTAAACACTTGTGGCTTTTCAAAACAAGTCTACGGAAATTCCACATTCTTTGACAACCTTGTACCCTCATATACTTTTGAAAAATTGTACAATTTTTTGTTTGTTTGTAGCTTATGCAATCCTGACCATGCTCTTGTACACATGCTCCTGAGCAAAATCTAGTGAGATTGTGAGCGATCACCTAGCATGTATTTACAATCAGTGGGGTTCTGGGCATGGTAGTCAAATTGCAAGTTTCTTCATAAGATTGCAGGATCTTAATATTTTTAACACCTTTAACGATTTTGTTCGCATGCAGAATCGCAATTCAATAGGATCACATGGGTTTGGTGATGTTAAGCGTGGAATCAGTGGGATTGGCAAGATACCACAATCCTTCAGTCCTCTCTTTTCTAGATCGAATGGCTTAAAACCAAAACTCGTTTCCTAGATTAAAATTGAACCCCAACCAGATGATTTTAGATGTTTTTCGTTTCAGCAAGCTTCTCCACCTGTATGATATTTAAAAACAGTAAACAAAATGAATAGAAGTTGGAAGTTTTGTAATTAGAATTGCAAATAGGAAACAAATACATTTTCTAAAACCAGATTTTCACAGGTGTAGCAAATAAGGAACTGATTGGAAGATGCATTAACTGTATATATACTCTGCTGAATGATTCAGCATTGACCTCTACGCTAACAAAATTACTGCTGTTATTATGTGATTTCCATACAAATTAACAAAAATTGATTGTTTTATGTTCAATTCTTACCATATTTGGTTGTAAAATTGAATTTCAGGGGCTGTGTAGAACAGTGTGAAAAATCTGGATGTGTAGGGGCTAGGTGTTTTCAGCATTGTAAATTCTCATCAGATGGAAAACCTATTGATGGTCCATGGTATATGCATGAACCACTTTACCTGGAGTGGAAACAATGGGACTGTCGCACTGATTGTCGGTATCACTGCATGCTAGTTAGAGAGGAAGAAAGAACGAAACTTGGTGAAAAGCCTGTCAAGTATCATGGAAAATGGCCATTTAGGCGCATTTATGGGATTCAGGTTCTTTCATGAATATCCTATGAAAGCTTTAGGGGTAATAGTGTTCTAATTTGGTGGTTTTGGTTTCTGATTGTAGCATGGATGTATCTTTCAGGAACCTGTGGCTGTGGCTCTGTCTGCTCTTAATCTTGCTATGCAGTTTCATGGCTGGGTATCCTTCTTCATTCTTGTTTACTACAAGTTGCCTCTGAGGCCAGATAAGAAGGCTTATTATGAGTACACCGCCTTGTGGCATATTTATGGGATTCTTTCGATGAATGCATGGTTGTGGAGTGCTGTTTTTCATAGTAGGTAAGTTGTTCACTTTATTTGTTCTTATTATGGTCTGGGCTGTATGCCTCCATATATTAAAGGCAAAATATATCTTGCGGTCTTTTAAGCTGTTTAACTGTACCCGATTAGTCCTTTAAGGTTTTTTGTCCCTCATATGTCCTATAAGTTTTATTAGGTGCACACTGCACACTATTACCTTTTTTTCACATATTCCGTTATAAAAATACACGTGTTGGTTACGTTACTGATGCTGCATGAGATTTTAGACTTATCCTACGTGTAACACTTTTCCACCTCTTAAGAGTAATGCATGCCCATTTTAGAATCAGGTTAAACGATTTGGGACAAATATTGCACAAGAGAGAATAATATGCTACGTATCCCTAGAGGTATTTGTCATCCAATGTATGAAAACCTCAAAGGATAACTCCTCTATTCCTCTTATCTCTTGTACAATATTTGTCCCAAATCATTTAACCTAATTCTAAAATGCACAGGAGTTACATGTAGGATAAGTGGCCAACCCTGGCATATGTATTTTTGTAACATAATGTGTGAAAAGGGCAACAGTGTGCATGTAATGGGAATTAAATGACCTATGTGGGATACAAAAACTTTAAATACTAATTTGGTATAATTAAACATCTTAAAGGAACATAGGATGTATTTTGCCTATGTTACGGTTGAGGATTGAAGTACTAACTCAAACCTCGGTTGTTGTTTCTTTGTAGTCCCTTAATATTAATTTTCTTTGTGTTGTATGGCTTAACATCAAAAAAGGAAATTTTACGTCACAAATTCACAATCACACACAGAGCATCTTACATCACAATTACGCACAATGTAGAAACTCGCGAGGCATTTACATCAAACGATGCATTTCCTAAACATGGATTAATCCTTTGATTTCTATTTTGATGTGTATTTCAATCTTTTATCATCTGTAGAGCTGTGGAATTAACAGAGAAGCTGAATTATTCTTCTGCTGTGGCCTTGCTTGGATTTTCCCTCATTCTAGCAATACTCCGAGCTTTTAATGTGAGGGATGAGGCTACAAGAGTCATGGTTTCTGCTCCCTTGGTTGCTTTTGTGACAACTCATATCATGTATCTGAATTTCTACGAACTGAATTATGGTAATCTTTTAATTTAAAATACACTGCTATTATTGTTCTTGCTGTTATCTTTTGAGTTACACGTCTTATAATTTTTGTTTTATAATTTTTGTTACAACAAGTATCCTCTATCCTCTATCTACTTCCATAATCTTTTATTTTTAATGAAACCTCTGTGAGTTACACATCTTACAATTTTTATGGCAACAGTGATAATCTATACCTGTCAAAATAGGATTAAAAATACAATCCTTAGAGGAAGTTGGGATAGTCCTCATTGTAAGCGATATAGAGTCTCTGCTAGGTGGTATGGTGAACATCTATAGAAGCACGTGTACTGAGAATTGATCATATGAATGATAGTCTAGTGGTAAGTAAGAGGTAGAGAAAGACCAAAATTAAAGTATAAAACTATAGGGTAGTAAACCATTAAGAGGGATTTGGAAGAGCTTATGAAGGTAACTTGCGGCGAGTCCATAATTTGTTTGCTCCTTATTTTCACAAGCTCCTTTGTAAGGCTTATTCTCAAACTTTTTTCAGCTCATGCCGAGTTTATCTGTATTCTTTCATCAACTGTGGAAAAAGCTTATATATCAGCAATTATACAATAAGTACTTATCCCTTTGTCCCCAAACTTTGATTGTTGTTCTTGTAGTAGCAGTAGTGCTGAATGTGATTCCATCTATTAGTAATACAATTTAATCAAACTATGGTCTGCATCAATCACGCAACACTGTCTTGGAGAGTAAACTGATGCATTGATTGTGTTTATTTTTCAGGTTTGAACATGAAAGTTTCAATGTTGATGGCTGTTGTCCAGCTTCTTATTTGGGCATTCTGGGCGGTTGTTTCCAGCCATCCGTCACGATGGAAATTATGGACAGTGGTGATCGGAGGAGTCCTTGCTATGATCTTAGAGACATATGACTTCCCACCTTACATGGGATACGTTGATGCTCATGCTGTATGGAATGCAGCAAACATTCCCCTCACATTCCTTTGGTGGAGTTATATAAGAGATGATGCTGAATTTAGAACCTCTGCTCTTCTTAAGAAGGTTAAATAGTGTTGTTGAATAATTGACATGAAAGGGTCGATTAGATGAAGGACGTTCATATGCTTACTTTGATCTGTAAATTAGAACCACTTTCCTTTTCCTCGCGCGAGCATTTTTTAAGTGCTTATCGCGATGGTTTCCATGTTTTTGAATTTGTAACTTTTGTTTTCCTCATGTATGAAACATACTTGTTAATGTAATTTAAATTTGTTATGCCTTACACGCCTATAAAATTCTAACCCCTTTATTCAGTATAGAAGGATGTCGCTGTATAACAAAACTACTTTTACTCGACCAAAAAGTGCTCGTTACATGTCAACGCGACAACTTTAATCTGATGAAAAGAGCTCAAGAAATGAAATGAAGAGAATATATGCGGTATGGACTTTGCCACATTGGTATGCAAACTAGTTAATGAGTTTGGGGAGGAAAAAGTTATCAGTTACTCCAATATAATAAACAAGAAAAATACCCTTACACAAGCTAGAAAAGTAGTTACTTTTATTTAATTTTTTTGTTGAAATAAAAAAAATTGAATTTTCTAAAATGACCCTAATTAGAACTTAGGTCATTGAAGTAAAAATAAAAAATAAAATCTACATTAGAGCTTGTATTCCAATCGATAATGATGGACTGACTTTAATGCCAATTTGCAGAAAATATAGAATGACTTTGAGGCAAAGTTGAAGAAGGGATAGATTGACTCTAAGGCCAAATGCATAATGATTCTGGTCCTTTTTATTTATTGCGTTTAGTCATTTTTTCCAAAATATCAACTAATATTTGGCATACTTTAGACTCATCAAAGCTAGTGCAATTATTGATGAATGAAACCATTTTACTGGTGAGGTATAGTTTAGATTCTTTCTGTTAGTTAGAAAGATACCTTTCATCTGTTGGTATTTAATATTGGCTATGATTTTTTTTGTTTCTAAACAATGAAAAATTTGAAATAATTTTTCAGCCAAAATAATGTTCACAATTTTTTTTTTTTTTTTGATAATATAGAGTAATGCCACTAATGCACCCCAACCGTGGTTCCTTTGCAGTTGCAAAGAAAGACATAGAATACTATGTTTTCAAAAGATTATATTTTTATTTTCAAAACTATGAAACACAGATACACATTGACGCATGTGAGACACCAAACACGTCTTTATTCAAAGATGCTATAGGGTATAAAACTCAATACAAAATTGCAACAAAATGTCAAGTTTTTTTTGGGGTGAATTCCAAATTCCAATATAGATACTTAGACAAATATTTTTACATTCCAAAATTGTATATTCTCTTTTCTTATCTACAGAAAAGGAAAAGAATACAAAAACAAAATCCCTTTCAATTTCAACCTATGTCATACTACTAATAGTATACAAAAAGGTTGTAGTTCAGAGTTCAGACTCCTCCATTCTACAATCTACCCAAAAAAGTGAACCAAACACATCAAATTTAAAAACTCCATAGTGATACCTCTTCATCTTGATATTCTTGTACATCAATATGTTCATACTCATCATACTCAAAACTACGTGTAGGGGACATCATCACCATATTCCTCCACAACTCTGTCATATCCAACACTTCCTCCTCTTCTTCCACTCCCACACAAAACACACTCACCTCCTCTGTGTCGACGTCGTTAGTCATTAAAATCTTGCCTGGTCTGAAAGCCTCAGCCGCTTCTGTAGCCGCTTTTTGTATATCTTTTGTATCAGAGGTTGCAGGAATAGGGAGTCGCCACACCGAGTCTGCGAAATTGAGACAGGCGTAGCGGCCTCTCAATGCCATTGCCGCAACATCGTGGGCTCGGGCCGCCATCTCGGCCGTTGGAAAAGTCCCTAGCCAAATTCTAGTCTTCTTGTTGGGCTCCCTCATTTCACAAACCCACTTGTCTAAATTCCTCTTCCTCACACCTCTATACACCGGGTGGCGGGTTTCCTTGAATATCTTCCTCCCTGCAGGCTTCTTCGGACAACTCGCGGCTAACCGCTGTTCCCCGTTGAAAGCTTTTGAGGAAATGGTGTGTGAATTTGAAGAGATGTTAAACATGTTTGAGTGTTTAAGAGGTTTTGAGAGAGAAAAAGGGAAGTGATGATAGAGTTAGTCTTGAGAAACTGAAGAGTAATGTGTTATATATATAGGAATACATGGTTGAAGGTAACATTGGAGTGAGAGTGTTTGTAAGTGTGTATGTTTTGTGTGAGTGAGTTTGGATATTTTACAAATGTAATGAGACAGGTGGTTGGCTACTTATTAAGGCAGTTTTGTGATTGGTTATAAATTATTTGGAAAGAGAAAGGGAAACTGATGAGAAGAGAGAGAAGAGACAGATAGAGAAAGTGTGACATATAATGAGGAAGAACACTTGGCTCTAAACCAGTAACGTTAATAAAATATCCTCATTTTTTTTGTTTGTTTAAAAGCCATTTTACAAAATATCTAGTGTTACTGCTTCACTATTTAAGGTTAGTAAAGGTTTCATAAGAATGTACTATTTTTGGATCTTCTTCCCCTTATTTATTTTATAATAGTTTTTTATTTTTATTTTTTATATGTTAATAAAAGTATTCTTAGGAATATACTTTGGCTTTTAACTTTTTTTTTATCTAAATTTTGAGTAAGAGTAGAATATATATTGTTTCGTTCGACTATATCGGTTCCGACCGATTACTCTAAAGGAGTTACAATCCTTTCAGAATCTTTTCAGCATGCAATAACTATCATATTCATGATCTCATGCCATCTAAATCTGACAAATATCAAGTTTGTTATTCCATTTTTACTATATAAAGAGAAGACGTCAATTCAGACACTTAGTGTCAAATTCTATTTTAATTCATTATTCTTCTTCAGATACTGACTTGAGCGTTCGAGTGCTAACCTTGCAAGTCATCCCTCTCTCCAACGTACCGAAAGTTCAGATTCGCCATTACCTTTGATCCTCACTCCATTTCTGGTTCTAATAAGGAAGAATGATGTCGTAAGTGTGAATCGAATATTGATTCCTGCGTTTTCCACAATTTCACGTTATATTTTCGATTTTCAAGTTCGTTGCCTCCTCAAGTCACCGAATCGAGCATTCAGAGTCGAACACAAAAATTCGTGCATTCGATCTAATCAAGCTTCATTTTAATTTTGATTTCCTGAATTTCCAGATCTCTGATTTCTTGAATTTCCAGATCTCTGATTCCTACACTTCGAAGTAATGTCTGGATCCAAAGGCACTCGTTTCGTTGTTGTGCGAGAAACTATCACCGCTGCTGCAGCGATCAATTAACCACCTCCACCTCCTCCACAAAACATTGTGAACCCAGAAGTAAAAGGTCTATTGTATCTAGATTTGGTACAAATTCCTCAAATAGATGAATCTGTCCAAATGCCTCAGGTTGGACCTTCGATTCCACATCCAATTGAGCAACCTGAAGTCTTACATGGTTTCCAACTACTACGAGCAAACCTTGGACAGCAAGGCGCTAACGAGTTGTTGAACAACATGTACAACAACGTTCAGAAATAGAATTCTCAAGCTATAGAAGAAAGGTAGCTTCGCCTCAAAGAAAGCCTCCACAATGCTCCTCCATGTGGAAACATCGTTCAAGAAGCCGTATCAAGGAAGGAAATTAGTAAGGATCAACTTAAGGGAAATTTTTTCCATTGCGTATTTTAACTGCGGTGTCCCTTAAGTTGTATCAGAGCCACTTACGAAACCATGAGTTAGATAGTTATTTGTTTTATGTATCTTTTGTTTTAATTCGATTAAGCATACATAATGAATTAAATAATAATAGAGAAATTAATATTGGAACCCATGTTCGATATTGATTGTGCTTCGTGACCGATATTTGTATGGTGAAGCAGGGATATTCCGATCAGTCATATTGAACACTTGATCTTTATGTTTTTATGGTATAAACAAGTTGCATTATGGTTTATGACGGAGCAAGAGTTGTGTTATCATGAATGCGATTATAGTTTGTAAACATATCGAGTGTTGATGCAAAATACAAAGTCGATTCAAAGTGAACTTTTCATTATAAGAATTAGCTTCCTGACCGGGCAGTGGAACCCTCACCTAACTCTGCGTAGTTTGATCAATCACAAAAAATTTAATTTAATTTATTTAATTAACAAAAATAATAATATTAATAATAATAATAAAAGTGTTCTTATTATTGTTGTCTTGTGGTGATCGATTATGACCTTAGTTTATTTTTCTTTTTATTTGTTTTGGAAATTTGTAAATGCAACCTACTTGTCGTGCCTTTCTCTTATCTCTATATATGTAATTTCTTTTTCATCTTATTTTGTTTTATTTTGTTGTATGTAAAACAATTATTCTTTTTAGGGGTGACAATATCGATGGATTGGATGGATTTGGATTGGATTGTTAATGGATGAATAAAAACAATTCATTAATCCATTAATGATCCATTAAAATTACTTTTAAAAAATTTAATTCAATCCATCCATCAAGTTTAAAATCCATCTTATCCAATCCACCCACCAAGTATAAAATCCATTCAATTCATTAATCCATTCTTATTATAACAATTTTCAAATTCTTCATTCTAGAATTCTCCATCATGATCATTTCAGATCGATGCAATGTTTAATCCTTTTTCGTTCTAGATAATCCTGACAAGTTTTCCAATGGCAGCAAAATCGTCTCTTTAAACAGTTAAAAATAATGTCCATGTATAGGGAGAATAGTCATCCACAACTACAAGGGTATAAAGATTACCGCCAAATATTTTGGTTATGGATGGGCCACAAAGATCGATATAAAGTTGCAAGGGCCAACTTGTAGAGACCGTATTTTTAGCTTTAAAAGAACCCTTACTTATTTACCATTTTGGTGCACATCATATAACCATCTTTTCTCAAAATGTAAGTTTAGAGATCCAATTACTAAATCCTCGCAGACCAACGTTATTCTTCTATGCCATAGCCAAAATTCACGCTCGTTACTCAAAAGACAAACATCATTTGAATGAATCTTGTTTAGATACAGGGTGTATGTGTTTCCACTTCTAGAGCTGATAAAAATGGTTTGATCATATTTTTTTTCTGATAACCCAGCATCCAGAAGAATCAAAGGTTACAACCTATGTTGCATAATTGATTAGTGCTTTGTAAATTATGCTTTAAACCATCAACTAAAAGAACATCCATAATCGTTGAATTGGGGAACATACCAATGATACCATTACCAATTTTTCCCCATTTATTGTTATCACCATAGGCGACAAAGCCTCATTTATTGGGAGAGAATGAGGAAAACAAAGTCTTATCTCCTGTCACGTTCTTCGAACAACCTTTATCAAGACACCACTTAGCATTTGATACTGTAAAGCACTCCTTGTTGTCATCGTGACCTGCCATGAGACATATGTTGGCTTCTTGATCATATAAGAATCTATGTCATTGTCGTCCCAAGCGATGCAAGAATTTTTTTCTTCCTTTTCGGTTTCTTAGACTTTTTCTGATTCTAATTATTTTTCTTATTCTGAGGGGAGTTTAGTCTTTACTCATTGGAAGCATATCGGAGTGAAGGATGATATACCTTTGTTACTTTGCTCCTTTTGTTGTTTTTTTTTTTTGCGTTTCATGAATCTTTTAAAGTTCTGAACGATTAGTGTCATTTCCTCATCACTGGATTTTTCTTTAGTTTTGAGCCCAAATATTTTCTTCTTATTTTCACTTCATCATTATCTACAAGTCTCTTCAACTCAAACCCATGTTCATGCAATTTAACAAAAAAAAGTATCCAAGTCCATGAATGATAAATCCCTAGATCCAAAATCCTAGTGACTTTGGATGGCCAACTGTGATTTAAGTATCTAATGACTTTTACAACCAACTTCTCGTTTTGAAAACCATTTCCAAGGGTTCTAATATGATTAACTGTGTGAATGAAGCGTCTGTGCATATAATAAATGATTTCTCTAGTTTTATTTTGAAGAGTTTATATTCACGAGTCAATGTATTTATTATAATTTTTTCTTTACCTCAGTAGTACTTTAATGTGTAATTTAGAGAATGTCTCACATTTCTTTAGTACTCGCAATGTTTGAATCTTTTTAAAATTCTTTCTATAATTTTTATGTGATTATGAAATTTTTTGATATCATCTTTCAAATCATTTTTAAATTTCTTAAAATTTCTAAAATCTAAAAGAAAAAGGATTTCTTTGAACCTCTACATTTGGAATGGGTATTGTTGTATGTGTATTTGATGATCTAGTAGGAACAATGTTATTTGTAGAATAAAATGGAGAAGTGTAAGAGGAATAAAATGGAAAAAATAGAAATGAAGGTGTAACAATGGTGTTTGTTTGACAGGATGAGTGAAGTTGAATATCCATAGGAAAGTTTGAATGCAAGAATAAAAATATCAAATTGATAGAGATCTAAAATTAATATAGTGCATATTGAATAAAATTAAAGGAAAGATAAAATAAAATAAATTTAAATAACATCTTTATTCATTGAATATTCTCTAATGTGTCAAAAACATTACTTATATACAACGATAATAATGAATAATTAGCTAAAAGTCTCAAAAGCTATTTAAAACTCAACTTAATAACAATTTAAAGATTCTAAGAATATTATAAAAAATAATATAAATTAAATATAAACTAATATAAATTATATTTCTATTTAATATCTAAATTATTTATTTAACTATAATTTATACTCTATAAGTTCATTTAAAAAAAATATCAGTTTTTTGATAAATCAATTTGATAAAAAAAATACTAAAAGTAAATAAATACAACCACTCTATTTATAGATCATATTTTAAACTTAACCACATATAAAATTAACTAATTAAGTAGGTAACTACTCTCTTAAACTTGTAACATAATTTATTCCCCGAGTATTACTATTCTTAGCACTAACTAAATGTGTAGTGTAGGTACGAGGACTAAACTAGCTAAATTTATTTTTGTTATTATACAAAGTTTGCTTTGACTTGGTAGTTTTCCTTTTCATTTTCCATAACTTAATTAGCTCGAACTATGGTTGGGAAAGCGATACATGCATTATTATAGTGTGTGTTATAATTTTGAGTGCTTATGAATTATTATGGAAAGTAGGGACAGAAAGAGAAAGTGGGACACATAAAAGAGGAACACTTGGTTCAAAACGAACAATGTGATGAAAATATCCTCTTTGTTTTTGTCGTTGAAGGAATGCTATCAAAATATCTATGCCACATTTATCAAAATATCTATGCTACATCACTATATAGAAGTACTATATATAAGTCTATTAATAGATTCATATGCTATTTTTGGATATTTATCACCACTTTTTCAATTTAAATATTTTGAATATTTTACAAGAAAAATTATTTTTAGGAATATACTACTTTTAGCTTTTAACCTTTTAAATAACTTTTATATATTAAGAAAAAGTAGTAAGTAGAATATTCATATGTGATATTTTCTTGAATCAAATGTCTCATTTTTATGTTCGATATTTTTATTGATTATTTATTTATCTAGGTTTTAGTTTTTTAAATTACACTAAGTTAAATATGATGAGAAATTAAGACACAATAATAAATCAATACACAACAGATATAAAATTTCTCACACTTGTAGGAATTTCGAGGATCAACAACAAATATAAGACGACAAATCAAACAAATGAACGCATAAAAGAACAGTGATATTTTTAACGTGAAAAACCGTTCAATATAAGAGTAAAAACCAAGAGTCGTCCAGACCAAACTATAATCAATTGAGGGTACAAGAGAGTCTTAAACTGATTCCCAAACAAATGCTAACAACCGCAAATCACAAAACAAAACTAATTTACAAATAAGAATAAAAAAGCTGAAAAATAACTCAAATTTGCAGCTCCAATGGGAGATACATATCTCTCAGCTCAGACATTGTTTTCAAATTCTGAACGGTCAAAAGTTAGATACATGAGTTGCGAACATGCTCACAAAATTTCAGCTTGATCTGACGGTTAATGAATCGGGGATCGTCGATTAAGTGAGACTGATGCAGAAAAACGGGAATGAGTTTTTCTCCTCTTTTCTCTATTTTGAATCCTTATTTTCTCTCTATCTCTCTTGACCCTAAATTCACACTCTCCACTTAAATAAGTGAGACAAATGAGCTATTCATATTTGGATTTTTTTCCACATAGAAAGGGAATCCAAACTCAATAAATCTCCCACTCACAACTATGTGGAGGAAATCGCCAAACCGGCAATATCACAACAAGCTTCAAACTTTCCTCTTGGTAATGCTTTAGTCATCATATCAGAACTATTATCATCTGTACGAACTTTAGTTAACTCCAACAACTTAGCATCCAAAACATCACATATCCAACGATATCTCACATCAATGTGTTTGGACCTATTATGAAAATTTGGATTCTTACCAAGACGAATAGTGCTTTGACTATAAACACATAACACATATTTGTCTTGAACAAAACCAAGATCTTGCAAAAATTTCTTCTACCACAGTAACTCTTTGCATGCTTCGGTAATGACAATGAAATCAGTCTCTATAGTAGACAATGTTACACACTTTTGCAATCTGGACTGCTAAGCTACAACTCCCCCTGCAAATTTAATCATGTAGCCCGAAGTAGACTTTTTGAAATTAATGTCTCCAGCCAACTCAGAGTCAGAGTACCCCACTAAAGTAGGTTTATCTCCTCCAAAATAAAGCCTCATATAAGTAGTACCGCGAAGATATCTTAAAATCCATTTTACAACATTTCAATGCTCTCTACCTGGATTTGACAAAAATCTACTGATTGTATCAACAACATGTGCTATATCTGGTCTTGTACAAACCATTGAATACATCAAACTACCCACAATAGACACATAAGGAACACATCTCATATCAAACACTTCATCTTCACTTGAAGGACTTAGATTAGAACTCAACTTGAAATGAGTAGCAAGAGGAGTGCTTACCGCCTTAGAGTTTTCCATTTTAAATATTTGCAACACTCTTTCGATATAATGTTCTTGTGACATCCAAAGTTTCTTCTCTCTTCTGTCACATATGATTCTAATGCCAAGAATCTATTTAACTGCTCCCATGTGTTTCATGGCAAATGACTCGCCCAACTGCTTCTTTAACCTGTCAATGTTAGAAATATTTTTCCTATAATAAGCATGTCATCAACATATAACAACATGATAATGAAGTCATTGTTATAAAATTTTCTAACAAAGACGCAATAATCTGAAGTAGTCTTATGATATCCTTGATCACACATAACAGACTCAAACTTCTTGTACCACTGCCTTGAAGCTTGCTTCGACCCATATAAACTTTTTCTCTATCTACACACATGATCTTATTTACTTTTAACTTGAAAATCATTAGGTTGTTTCATATAGACCTGTTCCTCCAAATCACCATGAAGGAAAGCCATTTTCACATCCATTTACTCAGTCTATAAATCAAGAGTAGCATCCAAACCCAACACGGTTCTAATTGATGACATCTTTACATCATGTGAGAAAATTTCATTAAAATCAACCCCTTTTGTTTGACGGAAACATTTCATCATTAATCTAGTTTTATATCTTGGAGACTTAGAGTTTCTCTCATGTTTAACTATATAAACCCACCTGTTTTCTAAAGCTCTTTTGCCTTTAGGCAACTTCACTAAATCATAAGTGTGCTTATCATGCAATGATTTCATCTCATCATGCATTGCATCCAACTACTTTTTATTTTCCTCACTTTCCATGGCCTCTTGAAAACACTCAGGTTCATTCTCATCAATCAAGGTCACATACTAATGAAATTTATACCTTGTAGCAGGTTGTCTCTACCTGTTAGACCTCCTAAATTGAACTTGAGATGATTCTAGAGCTTCACCAAGATTCTCATCCTGTGACATATCTCTCTCCCCCTCATCATTATTAGTTGGAATATTTTCCTCATCTCCAAGTTGTTGATCATCAACATAATTATATGGCACACCATTTTTAATCATCACCACCAATAGCAATTAGATTATGACTAGGTAGCTGAACTGGATTAACATTAGACAAACTGATATCTTTCTTGGGTGTAGCCTTCTCTACCTTATCAATGTCTTCAATATTTTGGTCTTCCATGAACACCACATCGCGACTTCGAGTAAGCTTCTTCCCTACAGGATCATACAACCTCTAACCAAAGTCATCTTGCCCATAGCTGATGAAGATACATTGTTTTGACTTTGCATCTAACTTGGATATTTCATCCTTTGGAATATGCACAAAAGCTTACAAACAAAGACTCTCAAATGATCATACTTGACATTCTTTCCAAACCAAGTTTTATCGGGAACTTCACTGTTCAAAGCAATAGTAGGAGTGAGATTAATAACATGCACCACTGTGTGAAGTGCTTCACCCCAATAATTATTTAGCAACTTAGCTTCAGAGAGCATACACCTTACTCTCTCAATCAATGTTCGATTCATACTCTCTTCTAAACCATTCAATTAAGGAGTTTTATGAGGAGTCTTTTCATGTGCAATACCATAATGCTTACAATAGGAATCAAATGGTCCACAATACTCACCACCATTATCAGAATGAACACATTTCAACTTCTCACCTGTCTGTCTCTCTACCAAAGCATGGAATTTTGTGAAACTCTCTGATACTTGGTCTTTTGTCTTCAAGGCATAAACCCATAGTTTTCTAGAACAATCGTTGGAGCGGTAAAGAGGCAAGCAACAAAAGTTTTGGAAGTATTTATCCAGGAATTTATCGTGTCCACATAGATTAGTGCTATTGAACTGCCGTTCGAAGGATTCTTAGTTCTTGAGTTTGGGTTCAATGGGTTTTAAGTAAAAAGGAAAAATATAACATATGAACATAAAAAGAATACATTCTTGATAGAGAATAACTTATCTGGTTCGAATCTAAACTACTCCTCACAAAATTATATTTATCACTCCGCCGTACTCAATCTATAATACTCGTCAGAATCACCACATATCCCTCACATCAATGTCCATGTCTCCAACACCGACAGAGTTCAACTATATTGCTCTTTTGACGATGTCTCAACCGATCGAACAACACAGAAGCATTAAACTCAGATATTAAGTGGATGTTAACCCCAATCCTATGTCTAGAATCAAAAGCTAACAGATATCCCCCTAATCAAGATTTGTGATGTCTATTTCTACAACAACACAAATCCAAAACATTTAAGCAAAAAGATCAAGGAAACACCGATTAAGATTTGTAAAGCAAACTTTATACAACTAGTAGAAAGAGTAACAAACATCCATGGGTTTAGAGTATTTACATACAAACTCACCAAAAGAGAAATACAAATAGAAGAGAAGAAGAAGAAAACCAAATCTTTCGCGGTGTCAATCACGAGCAAAGAAGCTTCGACTCCGGATCATTCGATTGCAAGCTCCAATGGTGTTTCCAAGCTAAATCTACCAAAAATGACCTAAGATGAGTTGGGGTTCAAAAATACCCAAAAACATAACCTAAAAAAAATCTGATTTTCGCCTATTTATGAAATTTTCAGATCTATCCAGCGCGCGTCGCGCTCAAACTGCTGTCATGAAAAAACAACTTTTAGTAAAAATGGCGTAATTTGAGAATCGTAACTCTGATTTGCGCTCGGTTCGAAGCGTTGGAAAGATTATTCAATTTCCTATCTAACAATGACAACATATCAACCAAATTGGTGATTTATTATTCTTTGGTTTTGAGCTTTATTCTTCGATGCGCCTGTTCCGTTGCTCAAAAACGCGCGTTTGAAGCCGTGTCTTCGACACGTTATTGCTCATGCTCCAAATACGCCTCAATAACTACAAAATGAATAGAAAACTATCAAAAAGTATAAAAGTATATGAAAATACATTTGTTCACAAAGTATACGTATTTATACACAAAACGGGGTATTATTCAAATGTTATTAACAAAAAGTATCGATAAGTGCCACTATTTACAAACACAAAATAACTATATTTTGGCACTTAACAACAATCATCAATAAAGGTAACAAAATAAAGTGCACCACTAAAGGATTTTACCTTTAATGGACCATAAACATCATAATGTACCAATTGAAGCAACTTTGACTTCCTTGAGGGAGGATGTCTCTTGAAAGATACTCTAGTCTGTGTGCAAGCCATGTGTCATACCCCAAAATTTGCCCATACATTTTCTCCTATTCAAAATCAGATCAATGCGCAAAACTCATAAGACACATTCTCCTATACAAAGGCTCTGAACTAGGGTTTGACTCTTTCAAAGGAAAATCACTAAATCAATGGCTTCAAAGCATCTCATATGGCTCAATACATCTCACATTATCCCTATGACAAGTATCAAGACATATCTCAAAGTTCTGGTCACTCAAAAGTTCAGAAAACCCACAGTCGACTAGTTGACCTAAAAAGTCAACTATGGTCAAAACAAAGTCAAAACTCCTGATTTTTTGTCAAGATCCTCATATTGAAGTATCATTCACCATTTGATCAAGAATTGATCATGGTTCATCAAGGAAAGATCAAAAATCAACAAATCAAGAAGTTCCTAAATTAGGGTTTTGTATAAGAAAAGTCAACTGAACTTTGAACAGCCATAACTCTCACATGGAACATCAGAAATTTCCCATCCAAAGCTCATTTTGAAGGAAATTTGATTCTCTACAAATTTATCTCTCACATGCCAAGTCCAAAAATGCTTCATTTGAGAGATATGGACTAAAACATTGTAGGTCCTTTTCAAAAGTCAACAAAAAGACACTTTTTTCAAAAAGGACATAAAATGAGCATGGAAAAGAATTTTGATATGAGACCAAAGAAACTGGTTAGAGGACTCTCTAAGGTTTCCAATAATCCTAGAGCACCTTCATACCTCAAAAATTGAGGGAGATATGCCTTGTCAAAGTTGGACTATTTTTGAGAAAAAATGTGAAGAGAAAAAGCCTAAAACTCAAAATACTTCCAAATGGGCTTGCATCCTTTTTGTTCTATCCTCACTATAGGCCCATCCACGTGCCAAAAACAAAGGCTTTCTATTTTTACAATTTTATTAATTATTTTTTGATTTTAATCATGATTTAATTATATAAAATGTGAAAAAATAAAAGATACGATTCTACTTCAAGTTTAGGCCAAGGATTCAATCAATATTCCCCTAAAATAAGTCAAATTTCGTGCACAAAGGGATTGGTGAAAAAAATATTGAAATTGAGCCATAAATGGAAAGATTCCATAATATATTTCAATCAAATTTCAAAGAAATTTCAATCAAAGATTGGTAAAGATTTGATTCAATTTCTGTTGCCCTAAACATTCTCTTATAAGTATCCAAGACATTTAGAATACAGGGGTGACGAATGGCTGCATCCAAAGAACCCTAATCCGAGCTCTAAGAATTCAAGAAAATTGCAAAACTGAATTCTTGGTTGCAGGCCGATTCAAGGTATTCCAGTGATTCTCACACGTTCCTTGGATAACTCTGAAGCTAATCAGACTATTCTCGACCAGAAACGCTTCCAGAATCGCGCATAATACCCCACGGTTTGCACTTTTCTAATACCCTTCGATCTCAATCATTCATGCATTCTATCTGGATTTTGTTTGTATAATCATGTTCACATTGATTCTCTGATGGTTTCTGGAAAATTAATTGAGTTTTTATGCATATTTTGACCGAATGCCATAGTTAGGGTTAGAAACACCAAATTAGGGTTTCTTTCATTAGGCAAAATCACGAGCAATTACAGGTACCAATGAATTCGTGATGCTTGGACGATTCGTTTGGTGTGGTCGCGCCAAATTTTTGGTGTGGTTCTGTGTTCGTTTGACTTTCGCAGGTGTAGAAGATGAAGCTTTTTTACAGCTGCCATGAAAAAAGCGGTGTAAAACGAATATTGCAGAAATTCAGTGGAGAAGATGACGTGCTGTCGTCACATCATTGGTCCAATTCAAAAATAATTGGCGCGCGCGCGTGGTGGGACGTTGTCCATCCGCATACGATACACCCTCACAATCTCAACCATCCGATCGATCTAGCATCAAATCCCACGCACCAGATTCGCAGGTCCACCATGCACCTCTTACGCGTGCCACATGCGATCAAGATAAGTTCTTTTTGCAATTTTTTTTACTTTTTATTGCATAGCATTTTTTGTTTTATAATATATATATTATTTGTTTTAAAATTCTTTTTTTCTTTTTTCTCTATTATATAAACTAGTACCTATTCTTATTCTTAAAAAAAAAAAATTTTTTTATAAAAAAAAATGTTATTTATTTATTTTATTTTATATACTCATTTAGCTTATAATATTTGTTTTCCTTATTTATTTATCAATACATAATATCTATATTTATTATATTATATTTATTTGTTTATTCATATGGTTAATATTTATATTAATATACTTATTTAAATTTTATTTTAAAATTACATTTAATTACTTAGGCATTCAAAAATTCATATTTATTCTATTATAACTTTGAAAAATTCATAAAAATCATTCTTGCGTTCGATTTTATTTTCTTATCCTAATTTAATTAATTAGGTCGCGAGACCAATAATTAATTAAATCATTTACATTTTCTTATTTAAATCATACCTTAATCAGGGTTTAGGACGAACATTCCAATACACTGAAATGAATTCTTTCGCCATGCCTTTTCAGGGTTATCAACATGGTTCACTCCGATAACGCGCCTGATCAAAAACCCAGAGCTAAGTACCTTATCTTTAAAGCATATTTTAATTTCTTTCAAAATCAGGGGTTTGTCTTGCCTTCACTATCTCTGCCTTGCCTTTTTCAGGGTTACTCCCGAGGCTTTCCGCTAACCGTATCAGACCAAATTCGAAGCTAAGTGTCTTTTATTATTATTTTATTTATTAATTTCTTTATTTTTTTGTTTTTTTTAGTTAATAAAGTTTGCCTCCGAACCTATAATACACTCACCCTATTTTTATTTACGCCTTTTCAGGGTTTGTCGACCGCCAAAGCTACGTTTTTGGTGACCCTAAACTCTAACCTTTTATTCTTCTGTTTTTTAATTATTACTTATGTCAAACCCTATTAAGGGATCCGCTGGTTACAATTTCCCTCCCCCATATCTGTTTTGATTATATTATTTAAATGCGTGGTTAGTAATCCTAGGGAGTGCAACCTTTGAATTGAACATAGAATCACTAATTTTACAAGATAACATATTCGAATATGATCACGTGATTGATGCACACACGCACACTTTTGGGTAACCTCTCTGTTGCCTTGTTGCCTGTTGCCTTGTATTTTGTGCAGAATAGCCAGTCCCTCGAATACGAGGATACCTCAGCCATGTTGCCTCGATTAAAGGTCATGGTCCCTAATGATGATGCCTTCGATACACTAACATGACCTCGACCCTCGGAAGTTGCCTACGAAAAAGGCTGAGGTATCCTCTGGTTGCCTACGAAAGGCTATTCTGATCCTTCCCCTTAGACTACCTGCCTCTCTATGGCATGGGTTAGTCTTTGGGCGAACGATAATTCGATGACCCTTCTACCTCCAAACGAGAGGCTTCCTGCCCACTTATGGCAAGGATTGACCCTTTCATTCTGAAAGGCTAAAAAGAGACCTATCATCTGAGTTTAAGGTAATTGCCCCTAATTGCCTTGCCATGCTCTATTTTCTATATTCTTTCTCAAAATTCTTCAAAAAAACTGGCTACGCTCATTTACGAGTTAAAGTCCATTTTTCCTCTTTCATCTACATTTTCTGAAAACGAGCAAGCAAAGCAATTAAGAGCCCATGGAAAACCATGGATGCAAAGGGTGCCTTACACCTTCCCTTTGCATAATTACCCCCCGAACTCAAATCTTTTTAAAAGGTGTTTTTCTGTTTCTTTTAGCCTTTCTGAATTTGTTTGGATAAAATAAAAGCCGGTGGCGACTCATGCTTAACCGCGACATTTCGATCGATAAAAAGTCAGTTCACCGTATTACAGAACTGGCGACTCTGCTGGGGATAAATTTCGATAAAAGAGGGGTTACCTTAAAAGTTTAGGATTCACCTTAAATGTTTTCTATTGTTTGCTTTGTTTGCTTTAATTTTGCAGGGTTGTTTTGGGTATTCTGCTGTGTGAAAGATCCTAACCCGGATCTGAGTACCTTAGGTATATGGCATGAGATCAAGGAGACTGCACAGCGTATACTGATGTGGTTGATCTGATGGCCATTGTTAGTGTGACACATTGGTTTGTCCTGGTGTTCCTTGGGATCCGACCTGAGGAAATGCTTGGCTGCCGCGTGGTGTCATTAAGCACTAATTTGCCCTTAGAACCTTATTCGAACTTGACTTTGGCCTATTAGAAAGTAGCGAGATGGCTGGCTTTGGTTCCGACTGAAGTTGGTTGATACTCGAAGCTACACTCATATGGACTGGACTTTCAGGACCTTTTCGGTTGGCGATTCGATTGCCGAACTGAGATAAGCGCCTTCGAGAAAGGTCAATGATATGAGCTCCCTAGAACCCGATCTTTATATAGGACAGGTTTGAACCAACTAAACTTCAGGGGGAGGGTACGCACCTCTGGACTACATGCAAGCCTAACCTTAAGGCAAAATTGTGTGACTTGTTTGTGTTTGTTATCTACTTGACATCATGACATCATAAACATCATAAGCATCATAACATCATGACTAACCATTCGAGGACCAAAGAATTCATCTTTGTTCTGTTTTGTAGGTCATGGAGACTAGAAACACCATTCGCGTTAACTTTGTGAAGATACCTTCCGAACTGATAGAATTGGTATTAGAGATTCCTGGAGGTTCCCGATTCACTGAAAGACATGGTCTCTTGCCCAGTTTAGTTACTTTAGGTTTTGACGAAGAAATGATGATTGTACTATTTCAATTCTTCGATCCCGAGCATCATTGCTTTACTTTCCCAGATTATCAGTTGGTACCTACTATGGAAGAGTTTGCTGACATACTTGGACTCCCCATCCGAGATCAGATTCCGTTCACTGGTTTGGAAGAAATTCCAAAATTGGAAGTTATCGCTCCCGCCTTACATCTTAAGAAGTCTGATATTGATGGTCATTGGGAAACCAGAAGTGGAGTCAAGGGATTCCTCGCTAAGTTCTTATTCGGAAAAGCTCGCATGTTTTTGAAGTCCATGAGTTATCAAGCCTTTGAAGACGTATTGGCTTTGCTCATTTATGGTTTGGTATTATTCCCTAATCCCGATCAATTCATTGATGTGCACGCCATAAAGATATTTCTGACACGCAATCCAGTTCCTACCTTGCTTGGAGATATCCTACACTCTCTTCACACTCGTACTATGAAGAAACGAGGGACTCTTATGTGTTGCATACCTTTGCTATCTAAGTGGTTTATTTCACACTTTCCTCGCTCAGTAATGAGGAACGATCAAAGGCTGAAATGGCATAAGAGAATAATGTCACTTTCACATTCTGATATCCGTTGGCTTTCTTTATCCAAAGAGAGTTTTACCATCATCGACCGCTGTGGACAATATCCTAATGTGCCTTTACTTGGCATACGAGGGGGTATCACTTATAATCCTTGTTTGGCCTTACGTCAGTTCGGTTATGCTCGAAGAAATGGTCCTCATCAGATGCTTATACAAGAGGTTGTGTTTGATTATGAAGATGATATTCAAAATCACCGCCGGAAGTTTATACGAGCATGGGATATGGTGAACAGAATTGATAGCAAGAGCTTGGGGCAAAGAAATTCCATTCCTTTGGGGACTTATCTTAGATGGGTGCGCACTCGTGCTCAACGTCTCATCATGCCTTATCCATATGTCCTACCTGTGATAGTGGAGCCTGATTGCGAGGAAAAAGTTCATCAAGTTATTGCCCATCCAGACATGCCAACTGACATCGAAGAATTAAAGAGATCTTGGATTCAATTAAAAGAAGAAAGAGACACTTTTGAAGCTCAGTTTCATGCTAAAGAAAAGAAAGTATTAGAGCTCACAAAGCTACTTCAAGCGGAGCAAGGCATCAACAACTTCATCGGTTCAAAAAGGAAGCGTCCATGGGAGACTTGAAGACTTTTGTTTTTATTACTTTATTCCCAGTTTTATTTTTAGTTTTATACTTTCATTATTGTAAAAGATACTAATAAAACAAATTGCAATTTCTTTCCCTTAAGTATTATTAATAAAGTTTCTTCTGTTTTGTTTTAAACAAATTTGAATTCCCAGGTTCTCGAAAACATTGCATATGCATAATCATATCATTCATAAACATCGCATCACAGGTTTCACAAAAACAAATGCCTCATTTTCCCGCTGTTTATTTCAGCAAGGAAATGGATCTCGAACAATCTATCAAAAATCTTCAGGCTCAGAATAACCAGTTCCAGAAAATAATCTTTCACTTGGCCAAGGGGCAAGAAGAATTAAAGGCACTTCTGGCCGAGAAGGAGAAGGACCAACAAAGGGAGCAAGGTGTGCAAGATAAATGGAAATCCAAACCTAAGCGGTCAGTCACTCCGTTACCCATGCCGCTGTCTCAAGCTCTGCAACAACTGCTCAATCAGAACTTGATAACTCTATTGCCTCCATACTCATTTCCTACTAATCCCGCTCCTGGGTATAAGTATCATGCGAGATGTGCTTATCATTCGAACAGTCCTGGTCATGATACAGAGGATTGTGGACCGTTGAAACACAAGATTTAAGACCTCATTGATGACAAGATCATTGACTTCAACTCACCTGAGGAACCTCATATGGCTAATGCTAGGTACAATCGGAAAGGTCGCAATGAACCCAACCAATCTGTGGGGACAATTCTGGTCTCTACACCAGTTCCACAACAAAGACGCAAGTCAGATGCACCTAGGCGTCATTTCACAAAGATCAATATGACGCTGGCTCAGGCATTACGACACTTGTTGAAGTCAAAGTTGATTACTTTGAAGGACCCTCCGAGGAACCCTAGTACTTCTTCTTCTCGTTATAATCCTAATGCAAGGTGTGCATATCACTCTAATAGTCCTGGACATGACACTGACAATTGCTGGACATTGAGGAACAAGATTCAAGACATGATCGATGCTGGTGAAATTGAATTCAATCATCCCAAGACTCCTGTAGTGATCACTGCTCCCATTCCTAGTCACGACAAGATTGATTAATGTTTAGAAGAATGAACTTTTTAGATCATTAGATTTATTTTCATTTGCAATTTCTTTTCCTGTTTGTTTAAACATTCGAATTATGATAGACATTATCTGTTTTAATAATCATCATCAGTGCATTGCATATGTTTGTCTTGAATAAATTATTTCGCTATCACTCATTTTAAATTATGTCTTTACTTTGCATGTGTTTTGTGATATTCAACTCCTGCTAAGCTGTAAGCCTTTTAAGGGAGGATGACGAAAACGATACCGCAACCTCATACAGTATGCTTTTGAGCGGACTATGCTGACGATGTACAGGCATTGTTTCAATTACTAAATATTGGAGATATAAGGATGTTATTCCCTCGTCAACCCCTTTGAGCCTAAGAAGTAGAAGTTCCTTTCTTGTACTAATCAAAATCCTTTGATCATAACCTGGGGCAGGGTAGTGCTCAGTTAATTTGGTTGTGCATTCTATTTTAAGAGAATCATTCAGTACACCTTTCAACAAAGGTTTCAATCACAAGAGTTCATCCGCACACATCAAAGAAGTGTTGGAGAAGTCAATCTAAAGCCAATGATGGTTCATCAATCATTAAGTAAGGCAGTCAATATCTTTCAAAAAAAAAAATGAAATGACGAAAAACATATATACAAAGAAAAGCCTGCTAAGTCAAAAATCAAAAAGATGACTTAGGCAAAAATCAAGGCATCCCGCTGACTGTAAGCTCAAAATAGACAGTTCAGGCAAAAGTTAGGGATATAAAAAAAAATGAAAAAAGAGAAGTCAATAGATTCCGGAACAACACAATATTGTGACTACCAAAAGGAAAGAAGTGACTGCCATCTCAAAGGCTCTCTTAGCTTGCGAACCACCATTATTATCAAAAGTGTAAATCCAAAAGTCTCTTGGAACCTGAATGTATAAGTTGAATTAACTGAGCCTAGGACTGAAGATCATCACGAAGAGGGGTGGGTGCAAATCAAATTTTGAGCCTTTATCCTTTGTTTCTTAAACCGTAAACCAAGCCACGTTACAACCCTTGAAAGTCCTAATTGAAGCATGGTTAGTTCGAAGGCATACTGTCACCAAAAAGGTATCCTGACTCCTTAAGGTTTACCACAAATGCTGAGTTGATATTTCTTTTTTTACAAACATCATGTTTTTATAAGTATCATGCTTTTACATCTCCAATTTTAATGTTTTTCAACAAACTCAAGACACACATATGCATTGCATCTCATGAATTCATTATTAAACATATTCTGCTACATAATTTCAAATGTTAGCAAATAGAAAGAATTTGCACAGGGTACAACTAATGACTGAAAGTTATCCCGACAGACAATATTACTCCAAGAGGCCAGGTCTCTTATGTATACGAGGGGCATGGCACGTTTTGCCCAATCAATCTGGGGCAATCAAGTCAAGATTCCAAGAATCTCTCAAAAGCCAAACAGTCAGGGGCATCATCCTAAGTTTACGATTACTAGGGGTATGTCACCTACAATATACACTTTGTTAGGAGTAAATTAATGGTAAATTCATGTGTTAATATAAGTGATTTCTTCTCTAAACTAATGCAAATTGTGATGAATCCATAGGTTTTTATGAAGAATTGAACTGAATAAGTTTAGTTCATGTATAAAGCAAATCGAATCACTTGTGGGTGTTATTGTTGCAGGTTTTGAGCTGAATTGGAACTTAAGAAGAACAAGAAGAGGAAAGGAAGCTGGAAATCTCAAAGGCAAAGCAAAAAGATGAAGTTTGACAAGGGCGCGCCGCGGGAGTTCTAGCCAGCGCCGCGCCAAAGTCTCTGTTTGTGATCGCGCCGCGCCAATCCGATGCCGCGCCGCGGCCTTGGCGTTAAAAGCCCAAAACTTCTATTTAAGAAGCCCTAGCTTCCAAGAGAAAAACAACTTGGTAGAGATCTTTTGTGAGCGAAACTCAGAGAGCAATCCTAATCCAGAACAGCAAACAACATCCGACGGAGAATTCAACATCAATTGAAGACATTCCCTTGATGAAGATGAATCCATCCCTGAATTCTTGTGTGTTCTTCATGTCTATGGAGAGCTAAATTCCTCTTGTTGAGTCTAAGGTAGTAGTTAACCTATGAATATACAATACCATTGATTAATTCCTGTGAACAATTATTTGAATTCATTATCAATAAGAAACCTTGTTTTTATTCTTAAATTATCGTTGAATCTTTGATCGAAAGAAAGGATTTAACTTTTGCCCTAGGTTACTATATTGATTCAATTGCAATTTGCAGAGATGGAATTGTAATTGGGTTTTCATAATTATCGTTCTTAATTACTATTATCGTTATTGTGATTTGGAGAGATCGAATCTCATACCGGTAAAAGTTATCTAATTTGATTTGCAGACATGGAATCTTATTTGAGGATAAGTGAAGATAATGATTCAAAGGATTGTTCTATTGTGATTTAATTGATAATTGTATAGGATTAGGTTGATGAACCCTAAAGACTCAACATCTTTCTTTATTTGTTAACACAAATTCCTTTACTCGCTTTTATTTTATTATTTGCTTTTGATATTATTATTAGTATAAAACAAACCAAACCAAATTTCTTGACTCAAAATAAACAACTATAGAACGGCAGTGATATTAACCAATCCCCGTGGATACGATATATTACAGAAAATATTTACCCACAAATACTTTCAACAAATTGTCGCCGTTGCCGGGGATTGGTGTCAATATTGCACGCATTGCAATAGTTCTTATTTTGAGTTTTAAGTTTTATTTTCTCTATTTGGTTGTTTCACGTGTTTGCTAGTTTTTGCAGAAGATTGTGTATGCGCAGCAAAGTTTCTAGCGATCAACTTCTTTTTGATCCCGAGATCGAAAGGACTGCTAGGAGGCTAAATAGCAAAGCACGAAGAAGAGCAAACATAGCAAAAGCAAGAGACAACGCAACCGCGACATCGTCACAACAACTTGAAACCATTGACGAATCGCAAGAAGGATTCTTCTTTCACGAACTATTCACGGAGGAAGAATCAGAAGTTTTTATACAACCTACTATTGTCAACATGGCTGCTAATGGTCCATGTGCTAATAGTCCAAGACTCAATCCTCAGTTCGCTAGAACTGCCGCCAACGGGCGACCGACAGAACTGAAGACCGGTATCATACAATTGATTTGTGCAAGTCCTTTCGCCGGATTGGACCATGAAGACCCGTACACGCATCTTACTCGATTCTATGAGTTAGCAGGTACTACGGGTGTCGCTCAAGCTGATGAGGAAGCATTATTCAAGAGGTTGTTCCCACACTCTTTGTTATCTAAGGCAAAAGATTGGTATCTGGATCAACCCGAAGCAGTGATGACTAATTGGAACACATTGGAAGAAAAATTTCTGGAAAGGTTTTACTCTCAAAACCGATTCTTTGAAGCAAAAACAGCAATAGCAGTATTTTCTCAAGGTAGTAATGAATCTTTAAATGAAGCATGGGAAAGGTATAAAGCTATGTTGAGAAAGTGCAAAGGACATGGCTTTACAGACGTCGATCAAATCCATATGTTCCGTAACGGTCTCACAGCTACAAACAAGACACTTTTGGACGCCACAGCTGGTGGTTCTCTCATGTCCAAAACACCTGAAGAAGCTACTCAGATAATAGAGCGAATGGCTCTAAATGATCGTCAAGGCAATCATGATCGAACAGTAAGAGATAAGAAACCCGGAATGTTAGAGTTGAACAACAGTGATGCTCTACTTGCTCAGAACAAATTGCTAACTTCACAAGTGGAGCTTTTGACACAACAAATGTCTAAATTACCACAACAGATCAAGGAGCTGAACGGGGTATCTAATTCATATCAAGTTGCTAGGTGCGAATTGTGCAAGGGAGATCATCAAACAGGATTCTGTCCACCAGTGCAAGAAGAAGAAGTGAATTACATGAATAATAACCAAGGACAAAGGCAGAATCAATATCAGAATCAGCCATACCAACAAGGTTATCCACCAAGATACAACAACCAAGGGTACCAACAAAGGCCACCGAATCAAGGGTATCAACAACAAGCATTCCAACCGTACACTCAACCACCACAACAACAGCAAGGAGGACAATCCAAGTTGGAGGAGACAGTGAATCAGTTCATTCAAACATCCGTAATAAATCAGAAGAACCAGGAAGCGGCAATTAAAAACCTGCAAACTCAAGTGGGGCAGATAACACATCAACTCACTCTACAGGCACAAGGAGCCTTACCAAACTCAACCGAAAAAAAACGCAAGACCAGGAGAAAATTTATGCTGTTACAACAAGGAGTCAAAGGGGTCCAGAATCGGAAAAAGAGAAAGAAGAGGTAGGTGACCCTATGGCGATGGAGGTAGATCTGGAAATAAGAGAGGACCTAAAAGAGCCAGAAGTTGTAATATTACCAATGAAACCAGATGAAGAAAAAAATAAGAAAGATGTCGAACAGGTGATTAAACCACCCCTCCCTTTGCGAGTAACAAAGAAGGATTCAAAAGAGAAAGACGTTCGAAAATTTACGTCCTTGTTCAAAAAGTTAAAAGTGAATTTACCTTTCTTTGAAGCGCTGGAACACATGCATGTGTATAAGAAATTTATGAAGGAGGTATCGGAGAAAAAAAGATCACTAGAAGGAGAACCAAAAATGGCAATCGAAAATGTAGTATAGTCGCTGCAGAAAGAAAAATCCCAATTAAGAGAAGAGACCCTGGGGCGGTGGCGATACCATGCACTATCAAGAATATATCATTTAAAAAGGTACTTCTCGATTCTGGCTCTAGTGTGAGTCTAATTCCGTTATCCATTTTCAAAAGGCTTGAATTAGACAAGATTAGTGAAAGTAAGTCGCAATTACGGTTCGCCGATCACACTATTAAGAAATCTTATGGAGTAGCGGAAGATGTACTAGTAGAAGTTGATAAGTTTGTTTTCCCTGTTGACTTCCACATCATGGACATTCCGGAAGATGAAGAAACTCCGATCCTTCTTGGGAGACCCTTTTTGGCGACAGGACGCTGTAATCTTGACATTGAAAAGGGGACGCTAACGCTAAAATCATTTGATGAAGAAATAACCTTGAAGATGCTGGGAGTCAAGAAACACAGGTCAGGAGTAAATGAGAAAAATTCAACTAGTATACCGGAAGATGCACAAGAAAACAAAAATCTCATCAACCTTCAAGAAAAAGTCTCTAACATATCTTCTCCAATGGAACCAAATTATGATGATGTCAAAAGTCCTAAGAGGACTAAGGAGAGTGATAAGAATGAGGAAGATAAAGTGAAGAGAAAAGCCATCCATGTTTTTCATCTTCATGAGTTTGTGGGTATGGAAGTACAAAGTAGCGGGTGTTGGAAAAGGAAATACCCTCCATAAAACAAGGGGTGATGAACCGTCGAGCCATGCGACGTTAAACGAAGCACTTTGTGGGAGGTAACCCACACTTCTAATGTTTTGTTTTGTTTAATTTTTATTTCAGGAAATAATCAGGGAACCCGTCTAGTGAAAGCTAGGAGGCAGCAATTGATATTGCGTTACTCTCTGTAAGTCACCCTCTCGGATTTGTTACGAAACATTGAGGTCAATGTTTAGTTCAAGTTTGGGGGGTGGAGCTATTTATTTTTGAATTGTTCAAATTTTCTGTTTTGTACTTCCAGTTAGAGTAAGTAGTCCCATAACAAAGCGGGAATCTCAAGCGAAGTATCAACAATGAAGCAACATGTATGAAAGTGGTAGGAAGTGAATGTTCAAAATTTTTCAGTTTCACTTTCTTTTTCAATAAGTAACAAAGCAGGTATGAATTTTCAAACTCAAACTCTTAATGTGTGCAATGAAACTTAAGGTGTTAGTAAATACTGTCAGAAGTTCTTTATGGTACATTGTTTATTGGATCGGTTTAGCCTTAACCATTGTGAGGAAAGCCTTCCATTGTTTACTATATGCAGGAGACCATCAATTATTTTGACTTGTTCGTATCATGCTAAACCGGTTGTTGCATCGTCTGTGGAAACCTGGGGAAGTGATTTAGGCAATTGTTTGAATTTGAGAGTTCATTGAGCCGACTCTACCGTAAAAATTATTTTCTTCTGTGAGAGTGTGATCCTTTGCTAACCATTCTTTGAGCCTGAGGTCAAGGTAAGTATCATAATATGCACCAAGGAAAATACCTGGTGAGTATCGATCTCAATAAAAGTTTTGTTCTGGATCATCAACCATAAAATTTGGTGATGTGTTTTCTCTTTGACCTTTTTAGAAAGTAGGGGAGCATTCATATAATCTGAATACAGGTTGATCTCCAAGTTGGGGAGAGTCACATTCAAAAGAGGAGTAAGTACATGTGGTAATCTGTGAAGGATAAAAGAAGTAGTAGCTTGAAAAAAAAATAATAATAATAATAAGAAGAAGAGTTTATGGAAAAAGAACAACGTTTGAATATAACGGTTGTTGAGAAAAAAAAGAGTGAAAAAGAAAAACCGAGCTACGAATGAGAAAAGATGACCAGGTGAGAAAGCGAAAGTTATAGAGAAGGAGAAATAAGTTATGAATTGGATGCTTCCCTATATTAGGAACAACCCTTGATTATCTTCTTTTCTTTGAATCTAAACCACATTACAACCATAGAAAGACCTTTTGATTCTCAGATTCCACAAGACTTGATGCGAGCAATTTGGTGAACGTATGATATGGATCTTTGTTGATTTAATTGTGTGGATGAGTGTTTAACCCCTCTTTTAGTCATCATACTTTTTGATGAGAGTGATTAGTGCTGATTCAATTACAATTGTGTAGTGTTTTGAACTTCTGGAGGTAATTTGCTTTCAAAGTTTGTTTCATGTGTATATTCTGAGTTTGCAGATAGAAGAGGAGTATTTGACTTAGTTACTGTATTGAACCACTTGAGAAAAACTTTTTGAAAAACCTGTTGCATGATTGTCGGTAAACTTTGCTGAAGGTAAGTAATTTTGTTTAGGGACAAACAAAACTCTAACTTGGGGAGAGTTTGTTAGGAGTAAATTAATGGTAAATTCATGTGTTAATATAAGTGATTTCTTCTCTAAACTAATGCAAATTGTGATGAATCCATAGGTTTTTATGAAGAATTGAACTGAATAAGTTTAGTTCATGTATAAAGCAAATCGAATCACTTGTGGGTGTTATTGTTGCATGTTTTGAGCTGAATTGGAACTTAAGAAGAACAAGAAGAGGAAAGGAAGCTGGAAATCTCAAAGGCAAAGCAAAAAGATGAAGTTTGACAAGGGCGCGCCGCGGGAGTTCTAGCCAGCGCCGCACCAAAGTCTCTGTTTGTGATCGCGCCGCGCCAATCCGATGCCGCGCCGCGGCCTCGGCGTTTAAAGCCCAAAACTTCTATTTAAGAAGCCCTAGCTTCCAAGAGAAAAACAACTTGGTAGAGATCTTTTGTGAGCGAAACTCAGAGAGCAATCCTAATCCAGGACAGCAAACAACATCCGACGGAGAATTCAACATCAATTGAAGACATTCCCTTGATGAAGATGAATCCATCCCTGAATTCTTGTGTGTTCTTCATGTCTATGGAGAGCTAAATTCCTCTTGTTGAGTCTAAGGTAGTAGTTAACCTAGGAATATACAATACCATTGATTAATTCCTGTGAACAATTATTTGAATTCATTATCAATAAGAAACCTTGTTTTTATTCTTAAATTATCGTTGAATCTTTGATCGAAAGAAAGGATTTAACTTTTGCCCTAGGTTACTATATTGATTCAATTGCAATTTGCAGAGATGGAATTGTAATTGGGTTTTCATAATTATCGTTCTTAATTACTATTATCGTTATTGTGATTTGGAGAGATCGAATCTCATACCGGTAAAAGTTATCTAATTTGATTTGCAGACATGGAATCTTATTTGAGGATAAGTGAAGATAATGATTCAAAGGATTGTTCTATTGTGATTTAATTGATAATTGTATAGGATTAGGTTGATGAACCCTAAAGACTCAACATCTTTCTTTATTTGTTAACACAAAGTCCTTTACTCGCTTTTATTTTATTATTTGCTTTTGATATTATTATTAGTATAAAACAAACCAAACCAAATTTCTTGACTCAAAATAAACAACTATAGAACGGCAGTGATATTAACCAATCCCTGTGGATACGATATATTACAGAAAATATTTACCCACAAATACTTTCAACACACTTCATAAAGTCCTCGTGAGGAGAATCTTTCCAAAAAGTCCCTACTAGCAGGGGCAAATCTATGCAAGTCCAGTGTGACATCTTGATCAATGCTTGGTGGTGTGTCTTAATCAAAGTAAATCCAGAAATGGTAAACACTATAACACTGGGGGCAACTTTTAGGACGCCCATGTCTCCCCACAAAGCCAGTTTAACAGGATCATATCCCCACAGAGTAATCATTAAGAAGATATCTTCAAACGCTCCCCAACAGAGTTTACATCTTCAACACTACCGGTTCTCCAACACTTTGCTCTTCTCCAACATGGTTTATTAATATCTCTGATCCCCAATCAGGGAACATCAAGTTACTGATCATCCCCAAGCAGAAATCATAAACCCCCAGCTGATCATCTTCAAAACAAGATCAGACGCCAAAATCACAAAGGCATAGTAATTTATTTTCTCAATCAAGACAACATAAGTAATATTCACATATCATAAATCATAAACATATTCATACATCGCATACATACTGAACTCACGCATAACATACAAAGTTTCTCATTTATTTTGAGGGACTCGTTACATAATACATGCATCATGACATTGCATAACTATACCTATTTGCATGATACAGGTACCGACAAATGAACGAAATCTCCAAATTTCCAAGATCTAATTCAGTTACTACGAATGGTACTGACACGGTCAACGCTCAAAGATCTAATTCATTTACCACGAACGGTAATGACACGATCATTTTCAAAGATCCAATTCAGCTACTACGAATGGTACTGACACGGTCAACGCTCGAAGATCTAATTCATTTACCACGAACGGTAATGACACGGTCATTTTCAAAGATCTAATTCAGTTACTACAAACGGTACTGACACGATCAACTCTCAGAGATCTAATTCTATCATCACGAACGGTGTAGACACGATCACTGACCTTCCCAGTCTAATTCAGTTACTACGAACAGTGCTGACACGACAAGAGAATCTAATTCTATCATCACGAACGATGTAGACACGATTATCTCTCCAAGATCTAATTCGGTTACTACGAACGGTGCTGACACGATCGACCTCTAAAGAATCTAATTCCATCATCACGAACGGTGTGGACACGATCAACTGTTTCCTAAGTCTAATTCAGTTATTACGAACGGTACTGACACGACAAAAAGATCTAATTCTATCATCACGAACGGTATAGACACGATCATCTTCCAAAGTCTAATTCAGTTACTACGAACAGTGCTGACGCGAACAACTCTCCTAAAATCTAATTCATCTACTATACGATCAACATTCAAACAATTACTTCCCAAAAACTTCAGTCTCAACATCTAGATGGCATCTTTAAGCCCATCTCCGACAAAAGTCCCTACTCCAGCTAGGGCAAATTTCTTGGTATTCTAGTGTTCAATCATCTTCCACCTTCAGATACCGACTGGCATACAAACCACTCTACATCTTCAAATTTAAGATAATTGAACAGGGGCAGCTGTCATACCCCAAAATTTGCCCATACATTTTCTCCTATTCAAAATCAGATCAATGCGCAAAACTCATAAGACACATTCTCCTATACAAAGGCTCTGAACTAGGGTTTGACTCTTTCAAAGGAAAATCACTGAATCAATGGCTTCAAAGCATCTCATATGGCTCAATACATCTCACATTATCCCTATGACAAGTATCAAGACATATCTCAAAGTTCTGGTCACTCAAAAGTTCAGAAAACCCACAGTCGACTGGTTGACCTAAAAAGTCAACTGTGGTCAAAACAAAGTCAAAACTCCTGATTTTTTGTCAAGATCCTCATATTGAAGTATCATTCACCATTTGATCAAGAATTGATCATGGTTCATCAAGGAAAGATAAAAAATCAACAAATCAAGAAGTTCCTAAATTAGGGTTTTGTATAGGAAAAGTCAACTGAACTTTGACCAGCCATAACTCTCACATGGAACATCAGAAATTTCCCATCCAAAGCTCATTTTGAAGGAAATTTGATTCTCTACAAATTTATCTCTCACATGCATGGGCGGATTTACCGTACGGCCAGGGTGGGCCATTGCCCGGGCTCCACCTGGCCCAATTTTTTTTTTTTTAAAGTTATGTTATTAAAATAAAGTTAAAAAATTTAGAAAAAAAAAAGAAAAAAAGGGAAAGAAAATGATACAACACATAGAGGAAAACTGCTGAAACGCAAAAAGGGAAGAGAAAGAATTTGAAACCCCATAACAACGCCTTCCTCCGTCGTCTCGTCTCCCTCCCTCATCCACCTTTCTTCCTCCTTCTGCCGCCTCCCTCCGTCGCTGCCCTGTCTCTCCCTCTGTCTCTTCGACTTCGTTGCCGACGCCGTCGTAATCGCAAATCAAATCTTCTGGTATAACAATGTTTATGAAATTGCAGAAAGAAAATTTTATTATATTATTGAAATTGTTTGTGTTGATTTAGTTTTGAAATTGCAGAAAGAAAATTTTAGGTATTCAATTTGATTGCAAATTTGCAATTACAAACTTACTCTTGCTGTCTTGTAAGTTGTAAACAAAATAGTGGTAACAAAAAAAAATTGCTGTAGAAAGTAGTACAAACTTACTCTTGTTGTCTTGTATTCTGTCATTTTTTTTTTGTTTCTCTCAAGAATTTTCCTTGTTTGATCTTGCCTCAAGTAGCAGTATATTCTTCAATGGAGATGTAGTGAAATTCTATATATATGGGTCCCATCTTTGAAATGTACAATTCTATATGAATTTTTATTTTGCCACATAATGAATATGCATGTGGATATGGGTTGTAGTCTGCAATTTACTTTAACAAGTGGCTAGTCTAGTTGATTGATTTGTTTGTATTTTATTGCCTTTAATAAAACAAAACAAAAATATGTTTTTGTTGTACTACTAGCAAGTTCTTGGTTGGATTTCTTCTCACTTGTATCAATATTAATTGTTGGAAATAAAACAATGATGAATTGTGTATCTCCTTAAAGTAAGTTTATGGGAATATTGTTTTTGGTAAATTATGTTTCATAAAAGGGTTTTTTTTTGTACATTAAGTTTTATAAATTAGTCCTAGTGTATTGTTTAAATTAGTTTTATTTGTTGATGCCTTTTTATTATAGATTTTTTAGGTTATTAATAAATTTATTAACTATTTTATCTTTTGTTCAGAGATGAGGAGATTTTTGGTTGATAGAGAAAATATGGAGAATGTGAATGTTGTGCAACCGGAAGTCGAATTAGAACCACCGCTTAATAATGTGGTTAATGAGTTTAATCCAAATGAGATTGTGCGTGATCCAGGTTGTAGGAAACAAATTAGTGAGTATGCTCCAGATATTCAAGACCAAGTGAGGAGGGCATATATATTGAAGGGTCCAATGCAACCAGATTTGTCAAGCTTTCCTCGTACTCAATTTGGAAGTGTTAAAAGAGCCTTTAGTAAATCATGGTATAAGAATTATACATGGATAGAATACAGTGAGATAAAGGATGCAGCTTATTGTTTTTATTGTTTTCTATTTAAGCAACCTGGGAGGGCCGAGCACTTTGGTTTTGAAGTCTTCACTAAAAGCGGATATAAAGATTGGAAGCATGCATCTCAAGGCTTAAAAGGTCATGTTGGTAGTCATAATAGTTTGCACAACTCATGTGTCAAGCACTACGATGATTATAATAATCAAAGACAAAGTGTGACAAGTAAGTTTGCTAAAGCAACCAAGGAATCAGAAGAAATGTATAAGATTCGTTTGACTTGTTCTTTAGATTGCTCAAGATATCTCATAGCACAAGGAATGGCTTTCCGTGGCCACGATGAATCCTCTACTTCACTAAATAAGGGAAATTTTAGAGAGATGGTAGATTGGGTAAAATCTCAGAATGAACAAGTGAGGGATGCTTTTGACCGTGGTGGAAAAAATTGTACAATGACTTGCGGAGACATTCAAAAGGAGCTTGCAATGTGTTGTGCACATGAAGTTACCAAGGTGATTATGGAAGAGCTTGGTGATAGACAATTCTCCGTGCTTATTGACGAGTCACGTGATATATCTGTCAAAGAGCAAATGGCAGTGATGTTGAGGTTAATAGTTGAATTTTCCAATTTCTAATTTTCCTTACCTATTATTCTCCATGCCGCCTAGTAAACTGGTTGAATTTGTTTTAGGTTTGTGAATGACAAAGGGAATGTTGTTGAACGATTTATTGCTCTACATCATGTCACAGATACTTCATCTAAGTCATTAAAGGATGCTCTTTATGGTATTCTTGATAAGTACACGTTATCAATTTCAAGGATACGAGGGCAAGGATATGATGGAGCTTCAAATATGAGAGGTGAATTTAATGGTTTGCAAAGAAAAATTCTAGATGAAAACCCTTATGCTTTCTATGTCCATTGTTATGCTCACCGTTTACAATTGGTTGTTGTGCCTGTTACTAGTAGTTGCTCATCTATTCATGATTTCTTTGAGTACATTGCCTTGATTGTGAATACAACAAGTGCATCTTGTAAGAGGAGGGATGCTTTGACAGAGGCACAACACCAAGATATTTTAAATAAACTTGAGAGTTGTGAGATATCTAGAGGAAGGGGCTTGCACCAATCATCTAGTCTCACTAGACCCGGGGATACTAGATGGGGTTCACATCATACTACATTGCTTCGTTTGGATCAAATGTGGTCCTCCGTGTTAAAGGTGCTTAGTATGGTTGATGAAGATGGACGTGGACCATCTCAAGCAGCAGGTTTGATAGAAAAAATGGAGAGCTTTAAATTTGCTTTTATTTTGAGGTTAATGTTAAAGTTGTTTGGTATCACTAACGAGCTTTCAAATGTATTGCAAAGAAAAGATCTTAATATTGTGAATGCCATGGAATTAGTTGATGTTGTCAAAGCTCGGTTGGGCACAATGAGAGAGAGTGGTTGGAATAATTTTTTTGCCGATGTCCAAGGATTTTGTGTTGCTAAAAGTATTCCGGTACCAAATATGGATGACGAAATACCGGTTCGGGGTCGTTCAAGAGCAGAAGGGAGGACTATCACTAATCTTCATCATTATCGTGCAGAGATTTTTTATGTTGCTATTGATAAAATATGTGTGGAGATGGATCACCGCTTTAGTGAAGGAAGTAACATTATACTTGATTGCTTCTCATGTCTTGACCCCAAGAACTCTTTCTCCAAGTTTGATGTTGATAAGCTTGTTCGTCTTGCTGATATTTATCATGCCGACTTTTCTGATGATGACCGAGGAACGATTAGGGATCAACTTGAAACTTATGTGCTTCAAGTGAGAAGAAATGCTTCATTTTCCACTTGTGAAGATGTTCAAAGTTTGGCTATGAAGATGGTTCAAACTGAGAAACATTTGGTATTCCCATTGGTTTATAAACTTATTGAGATAGCTTTGATATTGCCGGTGTCGACAGCATCCGTTGAAAGAGCTTTTTCAGCAATGAAGATTATCAAGTCTAAATTGCGCAATAAGATCAACGATGTGTGGTTCAATGACTTGATGGTATGTTACACCGAGCGAGAGATATTCAAGTCACTTGATGATATTGATATTATTCGAACATTCACCGCAAAGAAGTCTCGGAAAGGACATTTGCCTCGGAATTTTATTTAACCCGCTATTGTAAGATTATGTTTATCTCTTTTATTTTAAACTATATTCTTGTTGGCCAATTGATGAGTCTCTTTTATTTTGATTGATGACTATTTATATATTATATATAATATAAATTTGCGGTATTTAAATTGTTGCCCAGGCTTTATAATTTTTCTGGCTCCGCCACTGCTCACATGCCAAGTCCAAAAATGCTTCATTTGAGAGATATGGACTAAAACATTATAGGTCCTTTTCAAAAGTCAACAAAAAGACACTTTTTTCAAAAAGGACATAAAATGAGCATGGAAAAGAATTTTGATATGAGACCAAAGACACTGGTTAGAGGACTCTCTAAGGTTTCCAAAAATCCTAGAGCACCTTCATACCTCAAAAATTGAGGGAGATATGCCTTGTCAAAGTTGGACTATTTTTGAGAAAAAATGTGAAGAGAAAAAGCCTAAAACTCAAAATACTTCCAAATGGGCTTGCATCCTTTTTGTTCTATCCTCACTATAGGCCCATCCACGTGCCAAAAACAAAGGCTTTCTATTTTTACAATTTTATTAATTATTTTTTGATTTTAATCATGATTTAATTATATAAAATGTGAAAAAATAAAAGATACGATTCTACTTCAAGTTTAGGCCAAGGATTCAATCAATATTCCCCTAAAATAAGTCAAATTTCGTGCACAAAGGGATTGGTGAAAAAATATTGAAATTGAGCCATAAATGGAAAGATTCCATAATATATTTCAATCAAATTTCAAAGAAATTTCAATCAAAGATTGGTAAAGATTTGATTCAATTTCTGTTGCCCTAAACATTCTCTTATAAGTATCCAAGACATTTAGAATACAGGGGTGACGAATGGCTGCATCCAAAGAACCCTAATCCGAGCTCTAAGAATTCAAGAAAATTGCAAAACTGAATTCTTGGTTGCAGGCCGATTCAAGGTATTCCAGTGATTCTCACACGTTCCTTGGATAACTCTGAAGCTAATCAGACTATTCTCGACAAGAAACACTTCCAGAATCGCGCATAATACCCCACGGTTTGCACTTTTCTAATACCCTTCGATCTCAATCATTCATGCATTCTATCTGGATTTTGTTTGTATAATCATGTTCACATTGATTCTCTGATGGTTTCTGGAAAATTAATTGAGTTTTTATGCATATTTTGACCGAATGCCATAGTTAGGGTTAGAAACACCAAATTAGGGTTTCTTTCATTAGGCAAAATCACGAGCAATTACAGGTACCAATGAATTCGTGATGCTTGGACGATTCGTTTGGTGTGGTCGCGCCAAATTTTTGGTGTGGTTCTGTGTTCGTTTGACTTTCGCAGGTGTAGAAGATGAAGCTTTTTTATAGCTTCCATGAAAAAGCGGTGTAAAACGAATATTGCAGAAATTCAGTGGAGAAGATGACGCGCTGTCGTCACATCATTGGTCCAATTCAAAAATAATTGGCGCGCGCGCGTGGTGGGACGTTGTCCATCCGCATACGATACACCCTCACAATCTCAGCCATCCGATCGATCCAGCATCAAATCCCACGCACCAGATTCGCAGGTCCACCATGCACCTCTTACGCGTGCCACATGCGATCAAGATAAGTTCTTTTTGCAATTTTTTTTACTTTTTATTGCATAGCATTTTTTGTTTTATAATATATATATTATTTGTTTTAAAATTCTTTTTTTCTTTTTTCTCTATTATATAAACTAGTACCTATTCTTATTCTTAAAAAAAAAAAAACTTTTTTTATAAAAAAAAATGTTATTTATTTATTTTATTTTATATACTCATTTAGCTTATAATATTTGTTTTCCTTATTGTCATACCCCAAAATTTGCCCATGCTATTTTCCATACACAAAATCAAATAAATACATAAATCTCCAAGAACACATTTATTGAGTTAAAATGGAGGAAGTTAAGGATGATACAAGTGGGCTAAATTTTGAAAGGAAAAAAATACATAAGTGCCAATTCAAAGAACTTAGAGATTGGGACTAATGGGCCTATCTTGTGAATTTTAAATATGTCTATGGGAAGCCCATAAACCCATCATTGCCTATTTTGTGATTTATTTATTTTAATTTTGTATTTATTTATTTAAATATCAAGTTAAATCAAATAAATCATATATGTGATTTCAATTAATTCCAATCAATTGCACAAAAATCTTTTTCTTCTCCTCAGTAATCAATCAAAATCGAAATTAAAGTTGGATTAAGGTCAAAACAGCAAGTTTCAAATCTCTTCCCAAATCAAATCTCTGAGTAATTTCAATCACAAAAATTCCATTAGATTTGTTTCATCTTTAGTAACCTAAATCCATCTCTATATATATACTTAATCCTAATCAGAAGGGGGAGAGAATTATTTGGCCGCAAGAATCCTACTCGGAAGCCAAAAAAACGTGAAATTCAGGGAGCAAAAACACAAAGTTCCAGCATGGTTCTGCTTATACAAAGGCGTCCAATAGCTTCCTGATGATGCTCTGAATCGTCCCATACTCTTGCAAACAAACAGAACATCTGGGAACGTGAAATCGCAGTCTCACCTACCTTCATATTTTTATTTTCGATTTCATAGTTTCATGAGTTTTTGACATAAATTGGTCACATATTTATATTCCTAACATGATTTCGGTGCTTCCTATATGTTTTGATTGTAGTTCGAGTCTAGGTACGAGCTTCCACCATTGATAGGGTTTCATGTTTCGAATTGGGGCATCATGGAATAGCCAAAATCGGACCCATCCAAAGGCACCGATGAACTCAGAGGACAATTTGTAGTCGATTTATGGCTTTGGATTGGATTTATTCATGCTATAATTAATTTTTGAATTTTGCAGGATGTATGGCAACGCACTGGAACCGTGGGTAAAAGTGTTGGTGTTCTTCAAAAAACCTCTTGGGGAAGATGAACAGTAAAGGCGCGTTCCTCTATTTTTTTTTAATTTTGAAAACGTTTAAATTATGTTTATCTACTTTTTGCATGATTTCTATAACAGCAAAAACATATAGAATCATTGGCCAGGCGTAGCATGTGTGAAGCATTAAGACCCCAGTTCGATCCAGGTAGAAGACACGTTTTTTTTCTCAATTAAAAACCCACTAATCCAGTGTGTCCAGGGCGGTGCGCGTCTACGACGCACCCTCATGTCAGCACCACAGGATCCTTGTCATTCCAGATCCAACGCACAAGAAAGTGATGCTCCACCATGAACCAGCAAGAATGCTCCACACTGGATCAGAGCTAAGTTTTTATTATTTTTATTTTATTTTCTTTTTAATTATATGAATGTTCTATTCTATTTTTTTTTCTTCTTTTCTACTTTCTTTTATATAATAATAATTATTAATTATATTATTATTCATGTTAAAATTAGTTTTTTAATAAATTGTAATTATTTATTTTTTATCGAAAATTCGTTTTTCTTTATAATTCTTTGATTTTAATTTTTATTTATACGCTTAATTAATTAAAATATTGGGCGTAACCCTATAATTATTAATTTTTATTTTGCCAATTTCATTAGTTTTTTTAGGGTTTGTTCAATCCCATTTAATTTGCCTGTTGGATAAAATAGGGTTTGTACCCTGATTGAATCTTAAATGCACTAACATTTTTCTTCTGCATGCCTAATTTTCAGGGTTAATCAAAGATCTCCGGCCACGCGCCCCGCCAAATCAAAAGCTAAGTTCCTATTTCCTTTTTTCTTTAAAAATGATTTAACTTTTATTTTTTGCCTTCCGCCCGAAATAAGGTTTGCCTTGAATTAGCCATACACTCACCACATCCTTTTTCTTTATGTCCAACTTTTCAGGGTTATCGTCAAAAACCTTTGCCCATCAACCTTCATCAATCGAAGCTAAAGGTTTGTCAAGTCGCTAAAGCTACGAGTTTGGTAACCCTAAACCCTAAACCTTCTTTGTTCATTATTACTTATGTCAAACCCTTTTAAGGGATCCGCTGGTTTCATTGTCCCCTTCCCCTATTATTATATAACTGTTTACTGGTTGTATTGATTGGCCTTGAAGGCACTTAAATTGTGATATTATTTTTTACTGCGTGGTTAGTAATTTAGGGAGTGCAAACCATGAATTGAACCTAGATCACATAACTACAAGATAAATATTATCTGAACATAACCACGTGATTGTTGCACCCACACACCTTTAGGGTAATCCCTCTGGTTGCCTTTGTTGCCTGTTGCCTTGTTGCCTTTAATTATACTAAATAGTCAAAGTCCCTCGATTCCGAGGATACCTAAAAGTAAACAAATGTTGCCCTAAGTTCATTATTGTCATCAACATTGTCCCTCGAAGTTGCCTCGGTAAAACATGATGATTGTCCCTATTGCTAAGGTATCCTCGCATGATGCCTAAAAAGATTAATGACTATTATATCCTTCCCTTAGACTACCTGCCTTCTTTATGGCATGGGACAGTCTTATGGCGAACGATTACTCGATGACCCTTAAACATCCAATTGAAAGACTTCCTACCCTTTATGGTATGGATAGATCCTTTCACCTGAAAAGCTAAAAGAACACATTTTTAAACTTAGGGTAGTTGCTATTAATTGCTTGCTCTAAATTCAAAAACTATTCTTCCATTCTTTTCAAATCAAGTTCAAAAAGACTACGCTTACTTACAAGCTAAAGTTCTTCTTCGAAAATCATTTCAAATTCAAAATACTTTTCACACCTCCTTTCAGAACAATTTCAAAACGAGGCTACGCTTATTTACAAGCTAAAGTCCTTAACGAGTTTTTTACTATTCGCACACTGCTTTTCGAACAATTCAAACAAATCAAATATTTTCAAAGTGAGCTAAGCAATTAAGAGCCCATGGATAACCATGGATGCAAAGGGTGCCTTACACCTTCCCTTTGCATAATTACCCCCCGAACCCTATTTTATTTAAAAGGTTTTTCCTGTTCTTTTAGCCTTTCTAATTAATTTGGATAAAATAAAAGTCGGTGGCGACTCTTGCTCAACCGCGACATTTTCGATATAAAGTCAGTTCACCGTATTACAGAACTGGCGACTCTGCTGGGGAGAATTTTCTTATAAAAGAGGGGTTACCTTAAAAGTTTAGGAATCACTTAAATGTTTTCTATTGTTTGCTTTGCTTGTTTTATTTTTTCAGGGTTGTTTTGGGAAAAATGAAGGACGAATCCTATTCCCGGATTCAAGAACACCTAAGATTAGGAGCGGCATAGTCATGGAGACCCCCCTTGTGCATGCTTGGGGTTGGTCAAAATGAAGTCCGCACTTGAGTTAGGCCTCCACTGGTTATTGTGTACCTCTTTTGCATGAGAGAGGTTTACGCATGTATCTTTGGGTGCGTCGGAGCTCAAGGACCTTTAGTCACCTTTAACCCATCCTGACTTTTAGGAACGTAGTGGGAGGGCTATTCTTGGTGCATGCCAAGTTATGGTCGCTACCCGATACTACAACTCAGATAGGTTTCTTCCTAAAGTATCATTGCGTGGTATTCATGTACCATGTTCGAGGGTGCTTTAGAGGGGGCTGACAATTCTGAGTCACTTGGTAGAACCCGTTGCTGAAAACTCCTTATCCATAGAAATACCCTGGGGAAGGACACCTGATCAGACGCCATGCAAGCCTTAAGCCAAAAATTGTGTGATTTGTGTGACTTGATTGTGTTTGTTACTAACCGTCGTTTCCTTGCAGGTTTTGTTAAAAGGACTTGTTTGTCCTTACAATCTCACACTATGCCTAACAAACTTCATTCGCATAACATCATGACATCATGACATCATAAGCATAACATGATTTAACTAACCCTTTCAAGGATCCTAGGGATTTAGGGCGCACAATTTCAGGGACTCCTATCAAGGACCGATTTCCTAATCAAGGGGCAAGAGGATTTATTTTCCTCTGGCCACACACCTTCCAATTCAAAGACTCAGTACCTAGCAAGGGGCAAGAGGATTTATTTTCCTCCGTCCACATGCCTTCCAATTCAAAGACACAGTACCTATCAAGGGGCAAGAGGATTTATTTTCCTCTAGCCATATACCTTCAAATTCAGAAGTATCCCGAATCAGAGGCGATGACCCACTGGATATGGTGAGCTTGATTCTCAAAGAAAGACATTCAAAGACAAAAGTCAGAATTCTTCAGACAAAGACGCAACCAAACCATTTTCTAATGTTGCTAACTAAATTCCTAAAGATCCTTGAAAATATTGCATTTGCGTTCATAACATCGCATAGCAGGTTCCTTACAACAGGTATCTCATCCTCTCTTGCAGTTTACTTCAGCACAAATGGATTTCGAGCAGTCAGTCAAACACCTTCAGGCTCAGAACATCCAATCTCAAACTTTGATTCTGAACTCAGCCAAGGGACAAGAAGAATTGAAGGCACTCCTATTCCTGGGTACAATTACAATGCGAGATGCGCTTATTATTCGAACAATCCTGGTTATGGTGTAAAGGATGGTAGACCGTTGAAGCGTGCCATTAAATATTTAATCATGACCCTCAAATCAGAAAAGACCACGACAATGAAGTCACGACAACTGAGTCACGACAAAAAAGTCACGACAATTGAGTCACGATAAAGGAATCATGACAACAAAGTCACGACAACTGAGTCACGATAATGGAATCACGACAACTGAGTCACGATAATGGAATCACGACAACGAAGTCACGACAACTGAGTCATGATAATGGAATCACGACAACTGAGTCACGATAATGGAATCACGACAACTGAGTCACGATAATGGAATCACGACAACTGAGTCACGATAATGGAATCACGACAACTGAGTCACGATAATGGAATCACGACAACTGAGTCACGACAACAAAGTCACGACAACTGAGTCACGATAATGGAATCACGATAACTAAGTCACGATAATGGAATCATGACAACCGAGTCGCGATAATGGAATCACGACAACTGAGTCACAACAATCAATTCACTCATATGATCCAGACGCTCAGGGCAATCGAGCCAACGAATTCTAACACCTACATTCCTGACTATAATCCCAATGCGAGGTGCGCGTACCATTCCAACATTCTTGGACATTACACAAACAATTGCTGGACATTAAAGAATAAGATTCAAGATCTGATCAATGACGGAGAAATCAAATCCAACCCTCCTAAAACCCCTGTGGTGATCACCGCTCCTATGCCTAAGTCATGACAAGACTGATTGACGTCTAGACGGACAAACTTTTGGATCATTAGATCTACTTTCATTTGCAAGTTTCTTTTCTGTTTGTTTAAACATTTGACTCATGATAGACATTATCTGTTTTAATAATCATCATTAGTGCATTGCATATATTTGTCTTGAATAAATTATTTCGCTATCACTCATTTTAAAATATGTCTCTACTTTGCATATGTTTTGTGATACTCGACTCCTACTAAAGCTGTATGCCTTTTGAGGGAGGATGACGAAAACGATACCACAACCTCATACAGTATGCTTTTGAGCGGACTATGCTGACGATGTACAGGCATTGTTTCAATTCCTAAACAGTGGAGACATAAGGATGTTGATCCCTCGTCAACCCCTTTTGAGCCTAAGAAGTAGAAGTTTCTTTCTTGTACTAATCAAAACCCTTTGATCATAACCTGGGGCAGGGTAGTTCTCAGTTAACTTAGCTGTGCATTCTATTTTAAGAGAATCAGTCAGTACACCTTTCAACAAAGGTTTCAACCACAAGCGTTCATCCGCACACGTCAAAGAAGGGTTGGAGATGTCAATCAAAAGCCAATGATGGTTCATCAATCATTAAGCAAGGCAGTCAATATCTTTCAAAGAAAAAATGAAAAAAACATATATACAAAGAAAAGCCCGCTAAGTCAAAAAAAAAAAAAAACCAAAAGATGACTTAGGCAAAAAAATCAAGGCATCCCGCTGACTGTAAGCTCAAAATAAACAGTTCAGGCAAAAGTTAGGGATATCAAAAAGATGAAAAGAGAATTCAATAAATTCCTGAACAACACAATGATGTGACTACCAAAAGGAAGAAGTGACTGCCATCTCAAAAGTTCTCTTTGAACCTTCATCATTATCAAAGGTGCAAATCCAAAAGTCTCTTGGAACCTGAATGCATAAGTCGAGCTAACTGAGCTTAGGATTGAAGATCATCACGAAGAGGGGTGGGTACAATAAAAATTTGAGCCTTTATCCTTTGTTTCTTAAACCGTGAACCAAGCCACGTTACAACCCTTGAAAGTCCTAACTGAAGCATGGTTAGTTCGAAAGCATACTGTCATAACAAAGGTATCCTGACTCCTTAAGGTTTACCAAAAATGCTGAGTTGATATTTCTCTTTTACAAACATCACATTGTTACAAATAGCATGTTTTTACAAATATCACGCTTTACATCTTTGGTTTTAATGTTTTTTTCAAAAAAACTCGAGACAAACGTATGCATTGCATCTCATGAATTCATTATTAAACATATTCTGCTACATAATTTCAAATGTTAGCATCAGAAAGAGCTTGCACAGGGTACAACTAATGACTGAAAGTCATCCCGACAGACAATACTACTCCAAGAAGCCATGCCTCTTACGTATACAAGGGGCATGACACGTTTTGCTCAATCACTCTGGGGCAATCCAGTCAAGATTCAAAGAATCTCTCAAATGCCAAAAAGTCAAAGGCATACATCTCAAATGGGTTTCAAACTATTTCCCGATCAATCTGGGGCAATCAAGTCAAGATTCCGAGAATCTCTCAAGGATGCCAAAAGTAATCAGGGGCATGCATCCAAGTAAATCTGAGTCTATTTCCAATCAACGTGGGGCATCGTCTTTGGCCTATGATTACTAGGGGCGTGTCGCCCAGAGTGCACATCTCATAAAGTCCTCGCTAGGCGAATCTTTCCAAAGTTTCTACTAGCTGGGGCAAATCCATACAAGTCCAGTTTGACATCTTAATCAATACTCAAATCCAGGAATGGTAGGTACTATGATACTAGGGGCAACATTCAAGACATCCATGTCTTCCCACAAAGCTGATTTCGCAAGAGCATATCCCCACAGAGTAATCACTAAGAAGATATCTTCCAACACTCCTACCCCGACAAAGGCATGGCTCCCCAACATGGTTTATTAATATCTCTAATCCCCAATCAGGGAACATCAAGTTACTGATCATCCCCAAGCAGAAACCATAAATCCCCAGCTGAGCATCTTCAAGGCAAGATCAAACGTCAAAATCACAATAATACAGAGATTTATTTTCTCAATCAAGACAACATAAATCATACTTACATATCACATTTCATAAACATACTCATACAAGTGCATACATATTCATACATAATACATAATGCATCGCGACAAGTGCGTACATAACATGCGAGGTTCTCATTTATTTTGAGAATCCCGTCACATAAACACATTACATGCGTCATGACATAAGAAAACTAACCTTTACTTTTCAAAGTTAAGTCGACACCTTTGACGGTTCCTTAACAACACACCTCAGATATAAGTCGACACCTTTGACGGTTCCTTAACAACACACCTCAGATATAAGTCGACACCTTTGACGGTTCCTTAACAACACACCTCAGATATAAGTCGACACCTTTGACGGTTCCTTATACAACCTACCTGCATATCTGAGTCGATACCTTTGACGGTGCCTCAACAATATGCTTCGAATTTAAGTCGATACCTTTGACGGTTCCTTAAAATAACCCAACACAGATTTGAGTCGATACCTTTGACGGTTCCTCAACATTCAAAAGAAGGAAGACGGCAAAAGCAGAAATTGCGTAACAATCTATACTCTAACAACTATGAGATGGCATCTACAAGCCCATCTCCGACAAAAGTCCCTACTTCAAATAGGGCAAATTTCTTGGTATTCTTGTGTTCAATCATCTCCAACCTTCAGATACCGACTGGCACACAGACCACTCTACATCTTCAGGTTCAAGATAATTGAACAGGGGCAGCTGTCATACCCCAAAATTTGCCCATGCTATTTTCCATACACAAAATCAAATAAATACATAAATCTCCAAGAACACATTTATTGAGTTAAAATGGAGGAAGTTAAGGATGATACAAGTGGGCTAAATTTTGAAAGGAAAAAAATACATAAGTGCCAATTCAAAGAACTTAGAGATTGGGACTAATGGGCCTATCTTGTGAATTTTAAATATGTCTATGGGAAGCCCATAAACCCATCATTGCCTATTTTGTGATTTATTTATTTTAATTTTGTATTTATTTATTTAAATATCAAGTTAAATCAAATAAATCATATATGTGATTTCAATTAATTCCAATCAATTGCACAAAAATCTTTTTCTTCTCCTCAGTAATCAATCAAAATCGAAATTAAAGTTGGATTAAGGTCAAAACAGCAAGTTTCAAATCTCTTCCCAAATCAAATCTCTGAGTAATTTCAATCACAAAAATTCCATTAGATTTGTTTCATCTTTAGTAACCTAAATCCATCTCTATATATATACTTAATCCTAATCAGAAGGGGGAGAGAATTATTTGGCCGCAAGAATCCTACTCGGAAGCCAAAAAAACGTGAAATTCAGGGAGCAAAAACACAAAGTTCCAGCATGGTTCTGCTTATACAAAGGCGTCCAATAGCTTCCTGATGATGCTCTGAATCGTCCCATACTCTTGCAAACAAACAGAACATCTGGGAACGTGAAATCGCAGTCTCACCTACCTTCATATTTTTATTTTCGATTTCATAGTTTCATGAGTTTTTGACATAAATTGGTCACATATTTATATTCCTAACATGATTTCGGTGCTTCCTATATGTTTTGATTGTAGTTCGAGTCTAGGTACGAGCTTCCACCATTGATAGGGTTTCATGTTTCGAATTGGGGCATCATGGAATAGCCAAAATCGGACCCATCCAAAGGCACCGATGAACTCAGAGGACAATTTGTAGTCGATTTATGGCTTTGGATTGGATTTATTCATGCTATAATTAATTTTTGAATTTTGCAGGATGTATGGCAACGCACTGGAACCGTGGGTAAAAGTGTTGGTGTTCTTCAAAAAACCTCTTGGGGAAGATGAACAGTAAAGGCGCGTTCCTCTATTTTTTTTTTTAATTTTGAAAACGTTTAAATTATGTTTATCTACTTTTTGCATGATTTCTATAACAGCAAAGACATATAGAATCATTGGCCAGGCGTAGCATGTGTGAAGCATTAAGACCCCAGTTCGATCCAGGTAGAAGACACGTTTTTTTTCTCAATTAAAAACCCACTAATCCAGTGTGTCCAGGGCGGTGCGCGTCTACGACGCACCCTCATGTCAGCACCACAGGATCCTTGTCATTCCAGATCCAACGCACAAGAAAGTGATGCTCCACCATGAACCAGCAAGAATGCTCCACACTGGATCAGAGCTAAGTTTTTATTATTTTTATTTTATTTTCTTTTTAATTATATGAATGTTCTATTCTATTTTTTTTTCTTCTTTTCTACTTTCTTTTATATAATAATTATTATTAATTATATTATTATTCATGTTAAAATTAGTTTTTTAATAAATTGTAATTATTTATTTTTTATCGAAAATTCGTTTTTCTTTATAATTCTTTGATTTTAATTTTTATTTATACGCTTAATTAATTAAAATATTGGGCGTAACCCTATAATTATTAATTTTTATTTTGCCAATTTCATTAGTTTTTTTAGGGTTTGTTCAATCCCATTTAATTTGCCTGTTGGATAAAATAGGGTTTGTACCCTGATTGAATCTTAAATGCACTAACATTTTTCTTCTGCATGCCTAATTTTCAGGGTTAATCAAAGATCTCCGGCCACGCGCCCCGCCAAATCAAAAGCTAAGTTCCTATTTCCTTTTTTCTTTAAAAATGATTTAACTTTTATTTTTTGCCTTCCGCCCGAAATAAGGTTTGCCTTGAATTAGCCATACACTCACCACATCCTTTTTCTTTATGTCCAACTTTTCAGGGTTATCGTCAAAAACCTTTGCCCATCAACCTTCATCAATCGAAGCTAAAGGTTTGTCAAGTCGCTAAAGCTACGAGTTTGGTAACCCTAAACCCTAAACCTTCTTTGTTCATTATTACTTATGTCAAACCCTTTTAAGGGATCCGCTGGTTTCATTGTCCCCTTCCCCTATTATTATATAACTGTTTACTGGTTGTATTGATTGGCCTTGAAGGCACTTAAATTGTGATATTATTTTTTACTGCGTGGTTAGTAATTTAGGGAGTGCAAACCATGAATTGAACCTAGATCACATAACTACAAGATAAATATTATCTGAACATAACCACGTGATTGTTGCACCCACACACCTTTAGGGTAATCCCTCTGGTTGCCTTTGTTGCCTGTTGCCTTGTTGCCTTTAATTATACTAAATAGTCAAAGTCCCTCGATTCCGAGGATACCTAAAAGTAAACAAATGTTGCCCTAAGTTCATTATTGTCATCAACATTGTCCCTCGAAGTTGCCTCGGTAAAACATGATGATTGTCCCTATTGCTAAGGTATCCTCGCATGATGCCTAAAAAGATTAATGACTATTATATCCTTCCCTTAGACTACCTGCCTTCTTTATGGCATGGGACAGTCTTATGGCGAACGATTACTCGATGACCCTTAAACATCCAATTGAAAAACTTCCTACCCTTTATGGTATGGATAGATCCTTTCACCTGAAAAGCTAAAAGAACACATTTTTAAACTTAGGGTAGTTGCTATTAATTGCTTGCTCTAAATTCAAAAACTATTCTTCCATTCTTTTCAAATCAAGTTCAAAAAGACTACGCTTACTTACAAGCTAAAGTTCTTCTTCGAAAATCATTTCAAATTCAAAATACTTTTCACACCTCCTTTCAGAACAATTTCAAAACGAGGCTACGCTTATTTACAAGCTAAAGTCCTTAACGAGTTTTTTACTATTCGCACACTGCTTTTCGAACAATTCAAACAAATCAAATATTTTCAAAGTGAGCTAAGCAATTAAGAGCCCATGGATAACCATGGATGCAAAGGGTGCCTTACACCTTCCCTTTGCATAATTACCCCCCGAACCCTATTTTATTTAAAAGGTTTTTCCTGTTCTTTTAGCCTTTCTAATTAATTTGGATAAAATAAAAGTCGGTGGCGACTCTTGCTCAACCGCGACATTTTCGATATAAAGTCAGTTCACCGTATTACACTTATTTATTTATCAATACATAATATCTATATTTATTATATTATATTTATTTGTTTATTCATATGATTAATATTTATATTAATATACTTATTTAAATTTTATTTTAAAATTACATTTAATTACTTAGGCATTCAAAAATTCATATTTATTCTATTATAACTTTGAAAAATTCATAAAAATCATTCTTGCGTTCGATTTTATTTTCTTATCCTAATTTAATTAATTAGGTCGCGAGACCAATAATTAATTAAATCATTTACATTTTCTTATTTAAATCATACCTTAATCAGGGTTTAGGACGAACATTCCAATACACTGAAATGAATTCTTTCGCCATGCCTTTTCAGGGTTATCAACATGGTTCACTCCGATAACGCGGCTGATCAAAAACCCAGAGCTAAGTACCTTATCTTTAAAGCATATTTTAATTTCTTTCAAAATCAGGGGTTTGTCTTGCCTTCACTATCTCTGCCTTGCCTTTTTCAGGGTTACTCCCGAGGCTTTCCGCCAACCGTATCAGACCAAATTCGAAGCTAAGTGTCTTTTATTATTATTTTATTTATTAATTTCTTTATTTTTTTGTTTTTTTAGTTAATAAAGTTTGCCTCCGAACCTATAATACACTCACCCTATTTTTATTTACGCCTTTTCAGGGTTTGTCGACCGCCAAAGCTACGTTTTTGGTGACCCTAAACTCTAACCTTTTATTCTTCTGTTTTTTAATTATTACTTATGTCAAACCCTATTAAGGGATCCGCTGGTTACAATTTCCCTCCCCCATATCTGTTTTGATTATATTATTTAAATGCGTGGTTAGTAATCCTAGGGAGTGCAACCTTTGAATTGAACATAGAATCACTAATTTTACAAGATAACATATTCGAATATGATCACGTGATTGATGCACACACGCACACTTTTGGGTAACCTCTCTGTTGCCTTGTTGCCTGTTGCCTTGTTGCCTTGTATTTTGTGCAGAATAGCCAGTCCCTCGAATACGAGGATACCTCAGCCATGTTGCCTCGATTAAAGGTCATGGTCCCTAATGATGCTGCCTTCGATACACTAACATGACCTCGACCCTCGGAAGTTGCCTACGAGAAAGGCTGAGGTATCCTCTGGTTGCCTACGAAAGGCTATTCTAATCCTTCCCCTTAGACTACCTGCCTCTCTATGGCATGGGTTAGTCTTTGGGCGAACGATAATTCGATGACCCTTCTACCTCCAAACGAGAGGCTTCCTGCCCACTTATGGCAAGGATTGACCCTTTCATTCTGAAAGGCTAAAAAGAGACCTATCATCTGAGTTTAAGGTAATTGCCCCTAATTGCCTTGCCATGCTCTATTTTCTAATTCTTTCTCAAAATTCTTCAAAAAAACTGGCTACGCTAATTTACGAGTTAAAGTCCATTTTTCCTCTTTCATCTACATTTTCTGAAAACGAGCAAGCAAAGCAATTAAGAGCCCATGGAAAACCATGGATGCAAAGGGTGCCTTACACCTTCCCTTTGCATAATTACCCCCCGAACTCAAATCATTTTAAAAGGTGTTTTTCTGTTTCTTTTAGCCTTTCTGAATTTGTTTGGATAAAATAAAAGCCGGTGGCGACTCATGCTTAACCGCGACATTTCGATCGATAAAAAGTCAGTTCACCGTATTACACCATGCAATGAGAACACTTCTCCAAATATGAATTCTTTAAACCAGGAAGACCATCTTTTTTGGACAAAATATTCAGCCCCTTTTCACTAATATGACTAAGTCTTCAGTTCCATAAAGATGCTTCCATGTCGATAGCATTCACACTGTCCCTAGCAACCAAAGTGTAAAACGGTGAACTGACTTTTATAAGCGAAAATGTCGCGGTTAAGCATGAGTCACCACCGACTTTTATTTTATCCAAACAAATTCAGAAAGGCTAAAAGAAACAGAAAAAAACCTTTTAAAGAAATCTAAGTTCGGGGGGTAATTTATGCAAAGGGAAGGTGTAAGGCACCCTTTGCATCCATGGTTTTCCATGGGCTCTTAATTGCTTTGCTTGCTCGTTTGTCTTTAGAAAAAGTAGATGAAAGAAAAAAGTGGACTTTAGCTCCTAAATGAGCGTTGCCAGTTTTTGAAGAATTGTGAGAAAGAATATGAAAATTGAGCATTGCACGGCAATTAGGGGCAATTATCTTAAATTCAGATGATAGGTCTCTTTTTAGCCTTTCAGAATGAAAGGGTCAATCCTTGCCATAAGGGGGCAGGAAGCCTTTCGTTTGGAGATTGAAGGGTCGTCGAAACATCCTTTGCCATAAGACTGTCCCATGCCATAGAAGGGCAGGTAGTCTAAGGTAAGGATCAGAATAAGCCTTATTCGTAGGCAGCCAGAAGTTACCTCAGCCTTTTCCGTAGGCAACTTTCGGGGGTCGAGGTCATGTAGTGTATCGAAGGCAGCATCATTAGGGTCGCATGACCTTTATTTATCGAGGCAGCATGGCTGAGGTATCCTCGTATTCGAGGGACGTGGCTTATTCTGCAAAGAACACAAAGGCAACAGGCAACAAGGCAACAAATAGGTTACCCCAAAAGAGTACGTGTGTGCAACAATCACGTGGTTAATTCAGTTATGTTATCTTGTAAATTAGTGACTCTAATCCAGTTTAAATTTGCACTCCCTAAAGTACTAACCACACAGTATATAAACAATTTATGGGAAGGGGGAAAATGAAACCAGCGGAGGAGAGGGGAATTGTAACCAGCAGATCCCTTAATAGGGTTTGGCATAAGTAATAATAAAAGACAGAAAAGATTTAGGGTTACCAATGACGTAGCTTTGGCACTCGACAAACCCTGAAAAAGTGGGAAAAATGGCAAACAAAAATAGGATGAGTGCATTATCGGTTCCAATGCAGGTATGGTTAACCCTCATCAATAAAAATAACAATAAAAGAAAAAAGGTAAAAGAAACTTAGCTTCGATGGATGAAGGTTGATAGTCGGAGGTTGCCTTGAGCATTGACTCTGACCATCTGAGAATTGACAGAAGAAATAATAGGAAGTAGTGAGTGTAGGGAGAGTTCATTGACTTTTGAAGTTAGACCTTAATTTATTTTATAAGGCAAAAAATAAATGAATAAATAAATAATAATAAAAATCAGGGAACTTAGCTTTGGATTTGATCTGATATGGTTTGCAGTCGGGATAACCCTGAAAAATTAGTTTTGGTTCATTGTGGCAGCCTTTGAGGGTGCATGGTAAACCTTCAGCTTTGTGTGCGTTAGATCTGGATAGTAGGAGATTGGGGATGAATTTGCGAATATTCGCAAGAATAGTTCAATAGCTCGAATGTACCTCGCAATAAATAAAAAATGGTGGTAGAAAAATAGCATAAAATAAAATATGAGGAATATGGAAAATATGGACAAAATTGAATTCTAAAGAGAAATATCAAATAAAGACATATTTTTTAGTGTTTTTTCTAATTTTTTAAAAAAATCTAATTCTAAAATATGTATTTTTAATTTTTAATTTTTATATAGCTTAAATATAGAAAAGTTCGTTAGAATCTATATGAAGTTAATTCGAATTAACTTATTCCTAAAATCAAGGTAATTACACTAACCTAATTATTCTAGACTCCTAATTACTACTTAATATTAATAATAAAAAGCTTAAGAAAAATACCTATACAAAAGTTAAGAAGCGGACTGTATCTCCCACTTTCTTGCTTATAATTTATTTTTTATAAAAAAAAACAAAACAAAATTAATTTAAATAAACCAAATTGAAACATGACTCTTTCAAACTTTCATCTTCCAATAGGAAACTGACACATAGCATTAGAATTAAAAATAAATAAAGCAATAAATAAATAGTAGTAAATATTAGGAACAAAAAAGTTACTCAGATCCCTCTTTTCTTATGCGTGTGGCATTCTCTCTTAATATAGAAGAGATAACATCTTTTTCTTTTTTATTCTTGCTTGAATCCAAGTAACAACACACAAATCTAATCTTCAACCACCCAACATGAAGAAAAAAAACTAAAAAAGGATTTAAAGGAGGGGTGGCTTACGGTTGGTTTTCGGACTCGGCCGTGAGAAGCAGAGGCCACTGTTTTGCGGTGTGGCGGTCGTGACGGCGAGATGGTCGACGGAGGATTCGCAGTGTCAATCGGAACAGGCGCGGTGGGTGGAGATCCGTCGGAGCTTTGGCGAGCGGGCCATGGTTGCGAGTCCGTCCGCTTGTTGCGGCGAGACGGGCCTTGTTCGTTGGGTCTGTTCGTCGATGGTGGCGAATCCTTTCAAGCTTTTTGACTGTTACCTATCATGGAATAAAAAAAACAGAAACATTGTTGTTTAGTTTTATAAAAAAAAAAGTTTATGGCGGTGGGACTTTGGATTTGGGTTGTTTATGATTATGGCTTGAATGTTGTTTTGTGTGAAGCAGCGATAGATTTGGTATTTGGATTGGATCTGATTTGAGGATGATGATGATGGTGTTGTAGTTAGTGTTTTGACAGGGTTTTGATGGTGGTGTAATGGTTGGGATGAATCGCGACTGGGCGGTGGAGATTGTAGCTGATATCCGATTCGTTGCGTCTCCTTCCTTTACCTCTTTTCTGGTTTTTTGACTCAAATAAAATAGGATTTGTGTACCAAAAAGTCTCGTGTATGTACCTGAAAAAAAACTATTTATAAGAAGAAAATTGTTCCTATTTATAAGAAGAAATTAGGTTAGATTAAAAATAGAATAAAATTATAACTTGATGACAATTAACCAATAATAATTGAAATTTGAAATCAAATTTGATCTGATTTCTAAATTATAATTACTTTGATTGATTTCATAGAAACTATCCTAAAATACATGTAAACCAAATATTTTTGAATCTTTTCTATTATATTTTTTTTATGTTTTTTATGAATAAAAAGGTAAAAAGTGAAAAAAATGATATTTTAAAATACTTAATTAATAAAATACAGAAATTAATAATGAAATGATAAATAAAAGACATATTAAATAAAATTAGAAATAAGTAAAAGAAAAAAAGAAGTTAGAAGTGGGATTCGAGCTCAGAACTTTGTAGTTGCTAATCTTATCCTCTTACCAATTGGGCTATGTCAATTATTTTTAATAAAAGGACATTTGCAAATATGTGAGGGCAAATTTTGGGGTATGACAGCTGCCCCTGTTCAATTTTCTTATATCTGAAGATGTAGACTGACATGTGTGTCTGTCGGTATCTGAAGGTAGAAGGTGATTGGACACTAGAATACCAAGAAATTTGCCCTAGCTGAGGTAGGGACTTTTGTCGGAGATGGGCTTTAAGGATGCCATCCAGTAGTTGTTGAAGTATTGATTGTTGCGAGGCTTCTGTTTTTAGTTTTTGAATGTTGAGGAACCGTCTGAGGTATCGACTCAAGTCTGAATTGGATTATTTAAGGAACCGTCAAAGGTATCGACTTAAATTCGAAGCATGTCATTAAGGAACCGTCAAAGGTATCGACTTAATTCTGAAAGGTCGTTAAGGAACCGTCAAAGGTGTCGACTTAACTTTGAAATGGATTATTAAGGAACCGTCGAAGGTATCGACTTAATTCTGAAAGGTTGTTAAGGAACCGTCAAAGGTGTCGACTTAACTTCCAAAGGTAGACCAGTAAGGAACCGTCAAAGGTATCGACTTAGGTCTGATGGTAGATTGTTAAGGAACCGTCCAAGGTATCGACTTAACTCTGTAAGTGGATCGTTAAGGAACCGTCCAAGGTGTCGACTTAACTTCCAAAGGTAGACCAGTAAGGAACTGTCAAAGGTATCGACTTAGGTCTGATGGTAGATTGTTAAGGAACCGTCCAAGGTATCGACTTAACTCTGTAGGTGGATCGTTAAGGAACCGTCCAAGGTATCGACTTAACTCCAAAGGTAGATCATTAAGGAACCGTCAAAGGTATCGACTTAGGTCTGATGGTAGATTGTTAAGGAACCGTCCAAGGTATCGACTTAACTCTGTAGGTGGATCGTTAAGGAACCGTCCAAGGTATCGACTTAGATCTGAAGATAGATAATATTTATTTTTTACTGCAGTAATAACCTGAAAAAGGTAAAGTTAGTTTTCTTTATGCCATGTCATGATGCATGCAGTATGTTTGTGTGACGGGATTCTCAAAATAAATGAGGACCTCGTATGTTATGGATGCACTTGTCGCGATGTTTTGTATTATGTATGAACGTGTATGCAGTTGTATGAATATGTTTATGATTTATGACGTATGACTATGATTTATGCTATTTGACACATCTTGATTGAGAAGGTGGATCTCCATGTCATTGTAATTTTGATGTTTGATCTTATCTTGAAGATGCTCAGCTGGGGGTTTATGATTTCTGCATGGGGATGATCAGTAACTTGATGTTCCCTGATTGGGGATTAGAGATATTAATAAACCATGTTGGAGAAGAGCAAAGTGTTGGAGAACCGGTAGTGTTGAAGATGTAAACTCCGTTGGGGAGCCATGTCTTTGTCGGGAGCATTTAAAGATATCTTCTTAATGATTACTCTGTGGGAATATGATCTTGTGAACCCGGCTCTATGGGGAGACATGGGTGAAATTTTCCCCCAGTATTATAGTAACTACCATTCCTGGATTTGATTAGGACACACCGCTAAGTATTGATCAAGATGTCAAACTGGACTTTCATAGATTTGCCCCCGCTAGTAGAGACTTTGAAAAGATTCGCCTCGCGAGGACTTTATGAGACGTACACTATGGGCGACATGCCCCTAGTAATCATAGGCCAAAGACAATATCCCATATTAGTTGGGAAGTAGCTTCAGATCTACTTGGATGCATGCCCCTGATTGTCTCGGCGTCCTTGAGAGATCCTCGGAAGCTTGACTCGATTGCCCCAGATTGATCGGGAAATAGTTTGAAGTCCACTTGGGATGTATGCCTTTGACTTTTTTGGCGTTTTGAGAGATTCTTCGAATCTTGACTTGATTGCCCCAGATGGATTGGGCGAAGCGTGCCATGCCCCTTGTATACGTAGGAGACATTGCTTTTCGGAGTAATTTTGTCTGTCGGGATAACTTTCAGTCATTAGTTGTACCCTGTGCAAGTTCTTTCTGATGCTAACATTTGAAATTATGTAGCAGAATATGTTTAATAATGAATTCATGAGATGCAATGCATACGTTTGTCTTGATTTTTGTTAAAAAACATTAAAACAGGAGATGTAAAAGCGTGATGTTTATAAAAACGTGATATTTGTAACAATGTGATGTTTGTAAAAGCATGAGGTTTGTATCAACTTAGCATTTGTGATAAACCTTAAGGAGTCGGGATACCTTTGTTATGACAATATGCTTTCGAACTAACCGTGCTTCAGTTAGGACTTTCAAGGGTTGTAACGTGGCTTGGTTCACGGTTTAAGAAACAAAGGATAGAGGCTCAAAATTTGATTGTACCCACCCCTCTTCGTGATGATCTTCAATCCTAAGCTCAATTGATTCAACTTATGCATTCAGGTTCCAAGAGACTTTTGGATTTGCACCTTTGATGGTTCACAAGCAGAGAGAACTTTTGAGATGGCAGTCACTTTTTCCTTTTGGTAGTCACTACTTTGAGTTGTTCAAGAATTTATTGACTTCTTTTTTCATCTTTTTGATATCCCTAACTTTTGCCTGAACAGTCTCTTTTGAGCTTACAGTCAGCGGGACGCCTTGATTTTTGCCTAAGTCTTTTTTTTTTATTTTTGACTTACCAGGCTTTTCTTTGTATATATGTTTTTTCCATTTTTTTCTTTTTAAAGATATTGGCTGCCTTGTTTGATGATTGATGAACCATCATTGTCTTTTGATTGACATCTCCAACACTTCTTTGATGTGTGTGGTTGAACGTTTATGATTGAAAACCTTTTGTTGAAAGGTGTGTTGAATGATTCTCTTAGAATAGAATGCATAACCAAATTAACTGAGAACTACCCTGCCCCAGGTTATGATCAAGGGTTTTAATTAGTACAAGAAAGAAAACTTCTACTCCTTAGGCTCAAAGGGGTTGACGAGGGATTAACATCCTTATATCTCCACTGTTTAGGAATTGAAACAATTCCTGTACATCGTCAACATAGTCTGTTCAAAAGCGTACTGTATAAGGTTGCGGTATCGTTTTCGTCATCCTCCCTCAAAAGGCTTACAGCTTAGCAGGAGTCGAATATCATAAAACATATGCAAGGTAAAGACATAATTTAAAATGAGTGATAGCGAAATAATTTATTCAATACAAACATATGCAATGCACTGATGATGATTATTAAAACAAATAATGTCTATCATGAGTCAAATGTTTAAACAAACAGAAAAGAAATTGCAAATGGAAGTAGAACTAATGATCCAAAAGTGCATCCTTCTAGACGTCAATCAGTCTTGTCATGACTATGCATGGGAGCAGTGATCACTACAGGAGTCTTGCGATGAGGGGATTCAATTTCACCGGCATCGATCATATCTTGAATCTTGTTCCTCAATGTCCAGCAATTGTTTGTGTAATGTCCAGGAATGTTGGAATGGTACGCGCACCTCGCATTGAGTTTATAGCCAGAGGTGTTAGAATTCTTAGGAGCATCCCTCAAAGTAATCAATTTGATCTTCAACAGATGTTGTAATGTTTGAGCCGACGACATATTGATTTTGGTGAATTGACGCTTAGGTGCATCTGGATTGCGTCGTTGTTGTGGAACTGGTGTAGAGATTCAGAGTATCCGGGGTTCGAGCTTCCGGAATGTGTATCTGATAAGAATGTTTCAGAATGTCCGGGGTTCGAGCTTCCGGAATGTATATCTGATTGGAATGTTTCAGAAGTCTGGGGGTCAAGCTTCCAGAATGTTCATCTGATTGGAATGTTTCAGAAGTCTGGGGGTCAAGCTTCCAGAATGTTCATCTGATTGGAACTTTCAGAATGTCCGGGGTTCGAGCTTCCGGAATGTATATCTGATGTAGGTGTCTTCAGAATGTCTGGAGGGATATGCTTTCCAGAATGTATATCTGACAGAGATTGATTTGTTGATGGTATTTGTCTGACCAGTTAGTCGACCTGAAAGGCAAAGTTAGTTCTATGTGATGTTGTGAATGCAAATGCAATCTTTTCAAGGATCTTTAAGAATTTAGTTAGCAATATTAGAAAATGATTAGGTCGCGTCTTTTTCTGAAGAATTCTGACTTTTGTTTTTTTAACGTCCTTCTTTGAGAATCAAGCTCACCATATCGAGTGGGTCATCACCTGTGATTCGGGATACTTGTACTTTTGAATTTGAAAGCATATGGCTAGAGAAAAATAAATCCTCTTGCCCCTTGATAGGTATCGTGTCTTTGAATTGGAAGGTATGTGGCCGGAGGAAAATAAATCCTCTTGCCCCTTGATTGGGAAATCAACCTTTGATAGAGGTACCTGAAATTGTGCGCCCTAAATCCCTAAGATCCTTGAAAGGGTTAGTTAAATCATGTTATGCTTATGATGTCATGATGTCATGTGAATGCAGTGCATTAGGCGTAGTGTGAGATAGTAAGGACAAGCAAGTCATTTTAACAAAACCTGCAAGGAAACGAAGGTTAGTAGCAAACACAAACAAGTCACACAAGTCACACAATTTTTGGCTTAAGGCTTACATGGAGTATGATCAGGTGTCCTTCCCAAAGGTACTTCTATGGATAAGGAGATTTCAGCAACGGGTTCTACAAGTTATCCAGAATTGTCAGCCCTTCTAAAGCACCCTCGGACATGATGCATTCGCACCATGCAATGATACTTTGAGAAAGAACCTATCTGAATTGTAGCATCGGGTAGCGACTAGTTCTTAACATTTGTCAAGAGTAGTCCCCCCACTACGTTCCTAAAGGCCAGGATGGGTTAAGGTAACTAAAGGTCCTTGAGCTCCGGCGCACCCACAGACACATACATAGACCTCCCTCATTTGAGAAAGGTGTGCATATGCTATGGAGTCCTAACTCAAGTGTGAACTTCATATTGACTCATCTCCCACATATGTGAAAGAGGTCGCCATGACTATGCCACTCCTAATCTTAAGTGTTCTTGAATCCGGGAATAGGATTCGTCCTTCATTTTTCCCAAAACAGCCCTGAAAATTAAAGCAAGCAAGCAAACAATAGAATACAATTAAGTGATCCTAAACTTTTAAGGTAACCCCTCTTTTATCGAAAAATCCCCAGCAGAGTCGCCAGTTCTGTAATACGGTGAACTGACTTTTATAAGCGAAAATGTCGCGGTTAAGCATGAGTCGCCACCGACTTTTATTTTATCCAAACAAATTCAGAAAGGCTAAAAGAAACAGAAAAAAACCTTTTAAAGAAATCTAAGTTCGGGGGGTAATTTATGCAAAGGGAAGGTGTAAGGCACCCTTTGCATCCATGGTTTTCAATGGGCTCTTAATTGCTTTGCTTGCTCGTTTGTCTTTAGAAAAAGTAGATGAAAGAAAAAAGTGGACTTTAGCTCGTAAATGAGCGTAGCCAGTTTTTGAAGAATTGTGAGAAAGAATATGAAAATTGAGCATTGCAAGGCAATTAGGGGCAATTATCTTAAATTCAGATGATAGGTCTCTTTTTAGCCTTTCAGAATGAAAGGGTCAATCCTTGCCATAAGGGGGCAGGAAGCCTTTCGTTTGGAGATTGAAGGGTCGTCGAAACATCCTTTGCCATAAGACTGTCCCATGCCATAGAAGGGCAGGTAGTCTAAGGTAAGGATCAGAATAAGCCTTATTCGTAGGCAGCCAGAAGTTACCTCAGCCTTTTCCGTAGGCAACTTTCGGGGGTCGAGGTCATGTAGTGTATCGAAGGCAGCATCATTAGGGTCGCATGACCTTTATTTATCGAGGCAGCATGGCTGAGGTATCCTCGTATTCGAGGGACGTGGCTTATTCTGCAAAGAACACAAAGGCAACAGGCAACAAGGCAACAAAGAGGTTACCCCAAAAGAGTACGTGTGTGCAACAATCACGTGGTTAATTCAGTTATGTTATCTTGTAAATTAGTGACTCTAATCCAGTTTAAATTTGCACTCCCTAAATTACTAACCACACAGTATATAAACAATTTATGGGAAGCGGGAAAATGAAACCAGCGGAGGAGAGGGGAATTGTAACCAGCGGATCCCTTAATAGGGTTTGGCATAAGTAATAATAAAAGACAGAAAAGATTTAGGGTTACCAATGACGTAGCTTTGGCACTCGACAAACCCTGAAAAAGTGGGAAAAATGGCAAACAAAAATAGGATGAGTGCATTATCGGTTCCAATGCAGGTATGGTTAACCCTCATCAATAAAAATAACAATAAAAGAAAAAAGGTAAAAGAAACTTAGCTTCGATGGATGAAGGTTGATAGTCGGAGGTTGCCTTGAGCATTGACTCTGACCATCTGAGAATTGACAGAAGAAATAATAGGAAGTAGTGAGTGTAGGGAGAGTTCATTGACTTTTGAAGTTAGACCTTAATTTATTTTATAAGGCAAAAAATAAATGAATAAATAAATAATAATAAAAATCAGGGAACTTAGCTTTGGATTTGATCTGATATGGTTTGCAGTCGGGATAACCCTGAAAAATTAGTTTTGGTTCATTGTGGCAGCCTTTGAGGGTGCATGGTAAACCTTCAGCTTTGTGTGCGTTAGATCTGGATAGTAGGAGATTGGGGATGAATTTGCGAATATTCGCAAGAATAGTTCAATAGCTCGAATATACCTCGCAATAAATAAAAAATGGTGGTAGAAAAATAGCATAAAATAAAATATGAGGAATATGGAAAATATGGACAAAATTGAATTCTAAAGAGAAATATCAAATAAAGACATATTTTTTAGTGTTTTTTCTAATTTTTAAAAAAAATCTAATTCTAAAATATGTATTTTTAATTTTTAATTTTTATATAGCTTAAATATAGAAAAGTTCGTTAGAATCTATATGAAGTTAATTCGAATTAACTTATTCCTAAAATCAAGGTAATTACACTAACCTAATTATTCTAGACTCCTAATTACTACTTAATATTAATAATAAAAAGCTTAAGAAAAATACCTATACAAAAGTTAAGAAGCGGACTGTATCTCCCACTTTCTTGCTTATAATTTATTTTTTATAAAAAAAAAACAAAACAAAATTAATTTAAATAAACCAAATTGAAACATGACTCTTTCAAACTTTCATCTTCCAATAGGAAACTGACACATAGCATTAGAATTAAAAATAAATAAAGCAATAAATAAATAGTAGTAAATATTAGGAACAAAAAAGTTACTCAGATCCCTCTTTTCTTATGCGTGTGGCATTCTCTCTTAATATAGAAGAGATAACATCTTTTTCTTTTTTATTCTTGCTTGAATCCAAGTAACAACACACAAATCTAATCTTCAACCACCCAACATGAAGAAAAAAAAACTAAAAAAGGATTTAAAGGAGGGGTGGCTTACGGTTGGTTTTCGGACTCGGCCGTGAGAAGCAGAGGCCACTGTTTTGCGGTGTGGCGGTCGTGACGGCGAGATGGTCGACGGAGGATTCGCAGTGTCAATCGGAACAGGCGCGGTGGGTGGAGATCCGTCGGAGCTTTGGCGAGCGGGCCATGGTTGCGAGTCCGTCCGCTTGTTGCGGCGAGACGGGCCTTGTTCGTTGGGTCTGTTCGTCGATGGTGGCGAATCCTTTCAAGCTTTTTGACTGTTACCTATCATGGAATAAAAAAAACAGAAACATTGTTGTTTAGTTTTATAAAAAAAAAAGTTTATGGCGGTGGGACTTTGGATTTGGGTTGTTTATGATTATGGCTTGAATGTTGTTTTGTGTGAAGCAGCGATAGATTTGGTATTTGGATTGGATCTGATTTGAGGATGATGATGATGGTGTTGTAGTTAGTGTTTTGACAGGGTTTTGATGGTGGTGTAATGGTTGGGATGAATCGCGACTGGGCGGTGGAGATTGTAGCTGATATCCGATTCGTTGCGTCTCCTTCCTTTACCTCTTTTCTGGTTTTTTGACTCAAATAAAATAGGATTTGTGTACCAAAAAGTCTCGTGTATGTACCTGAAAAAAAAACTATTTATAAGAAGAAAATTGTTCCTATTTATAAGAAGAAATTAGGTTAGATTAAAAATAGAATAAAATTATAACTTGATGACAATTAACCAATAATAATTGAAATTTGAAATCAAATTTGATCTGATTTCTAAATTATAATTACTTTGATTGATTTCATAGAAACTATCCTAAAATACATGTAAACCAAATATTTTTGAATCTTTTCTATTATATTTTTTTTTATGTTTTTTATGAATAAAAAGGTAAAAAGTGAAAAAAATGATATTTTAAAATACTTAATTAATAAAATACAGAAATTAATAATGAAATGATAAATAAAAGACATATTAAATAAAATTAGAAATAAGTAAAAGAAAAAAAGAAGTTAGAAGTGGGATTCGAGCTCAGAACTTTGTAGTTGCTAATCTTATCCTCTTACCAATTGGGCTATGTCAATTATTTTTAATAAAATGACATTTGCAAATATGTGAGGGCAAATTTTGGGGTATGACATAAAGCTTTTGTCCAATACAATTTAGATATCTTCTAGCCTCTACCCACAACCAAGTTACCTTTGTTGATTTTTCACTTTCCAGAATCAAAATGATTGTCATAACCACAATCATCAAGCATATGCACAGAGATCAAATTAAAGCGGACATCTGGAGCATGTTTGACACCTTTAAGCAACAACTGCATTCCCATCTTGGTTTTGAAATTCTGGTACATCAGACTCCGATGTCCTATAAGGATGTTGAGACATCTGACCTGACATTAATAACACAGTCAAGAAAATAACAGGACTGCAAAGATAAAAACACACAGAATTGTTTACCCAGTTCGATATACAACAACACCTACTCTGGGGGCTACCAAGCCAAGGATGAAGTCCACTATTAGTAGTATCAATTTGTAGATCCTAAGCCAACACACCCGTTGACGATCTACGCACTTAATCACTACCCAATGACCCTTCTACCTAGGTCCTCTCTAGATATGAGAAACCCCTCTCACTCCCAATCATCGCAATAATGTATAGCAGTCAAGACCTCAGCCACTACATCAACAACCCTTCACCAACATTCTGATCACACAGATAGACAAGAAGACACACTTCCATGATGAGGAGACACACTCCCATGCCTGACAGGAAGCCGCACTTCCCTCCATACTCAGTCTTGACTCTAGACTAAGAACATCATCTTGGAGTTGCTTAAAAGCTTCCTCTAAGAACACAACTCAACTCATTTCCTACAGGCTTCTGAGTGAGAACATGATGAACATCCCACAAACCGGGTGGTTCATCGACCAACACAGCCCTTATAATTTACATGGTGGCTGGCTTGGCTTTCTAGGTTATAATGTTTCTATTTATAACTTATTACCCAACTGGAATTGGGCTTCTAATTACAACAAATATGCTGTAACAAATCTCCAAAAGATTCTCCTACAAAATAGGTCTTCAATCAAATCTTCCTAATAAATCTCCAAAATTAGAAAGTCTTCATTCAAACATATTCTGATTTGATTCTTCCAGATCTTTGATGTGCCACCTATGGTTGCATAGTATTGGTTAGTAATATTCTGCATTGCTGTTAATTGCTGAGTCAGATTCAATCAATAGTTCGGATTTAGGCGCGATGTCGAATGGCTTGCATAGGACATCATCTTTGACATGTTATCCAGATGTTGAAACAAATCAACTCAACATGTTTCTTTGTCAAATAGAACTTCCACCTGATTTCTCTTACAAGTTATATATCTTATTTAACTAATTTCTACTATATTAGTTTTACCAAACATAATGCCAATTCAAATTATAGAGAAATAACAGGTTTGCAAGCAAACATCACCAACACCAATTACTTTAGATACACCATAATTACCCATCTTCAACACTCCAAAATCACCAGAAGTATAAGATGTAAAGAAATCATTCCTTGGTTTAACATGCAATGTAACACCACTATCAACTATCCACATGCTCTCGTCTAATACAAGATTAACATACTCATAATCATGAAGAATAACAAGATCATCACTAGTAGCATTAGTAACACGATCATCATCATGATCAACATGATCTCTTTGTTTAGACTTACCTTTCTTGCCTTTATTATCCCTTTTTCACTAATCACAATACTTTTGTACGAGTCCTGTTTTGTGACAATAATGACACTCCAGATTCTTGTATCATGGCTTAGACTTGCTTATGCTATTCTCTCTACCACCCTTCGGTTCCTTTTTCTGACTTCTCTCCTATTTTCAGCGACAAGTACCTCAAATTGAGATGAAGAACCATGTTCCTTCCTTCTCATCTACTCATTAATAATACAACCCTTAGTCGTTTCTAAAGAAACAACACCTCTAGGAGAAGAACTTGTAATAGAAACTCGAAACGTCTCTGAAGACTCTGGTAAAGATAGCAATAGAAAAAGTCCCAAAATTTCATCATCACATTTAATACCCATTCCTGACATATGATAAATGAGCCCTTGAAATTCACTCGTGATTTAAATAGAAGTCCCCTCCTTATACTTTAAACTTATGAAGCTATTTAACAAGAACAATTTATTATTCCCTGATTTAGAGGCATACAAGGACTCTATCTTCTCCCACAAAGTTTTTGCATATGTCTCATTAACAATATAATTATAAACATTATCTTCTACAAATTGTTGAATCAAATAACATACCTGTTGATGTTTAAACTGCCATTCTTCCTCAGACACATAATCCAGCTTTGCAGAACTAAAAATTGGTAAATGAAATTTCTTCATAAATAGTAAGTATTTCATCTTACCCTTCCATAAATCGTAATTAGAACCATTTAACAATACCATATTCATCTTTGTATTTGACTCCATCATTCAAACAAGTAAAATAACTCTTAACCAAGAGCTCTGATGTCACTCTGATGGGAAATTAAGCCATAATAACAAACCAATACGCAACAGATATAAAATTCCCTACATTTGTAGGAACCTTGAAGATCAACAATAAATATAAGACGACAAATCAAACAAATAAATGCACAAACAAACATCGATATTTTTAACGTGTTAAACCCCTTAATATGAGAGTAAAAACCACGAGTCGTCCAAACCAACGAAATAGCTCCACTATAATTAATAGAGGGTATAAGAAAGTCTTAAAGTGATTCACAAACAAGTTCTAACAACTGCAAATACAAAGCAAAACTAACTTACAAATAAGAATAAAAAAGCTGAAAATAACCTAAATTTGTAGCTCCAATGCGAGACACATATCTCTCAGCTCAGACCTTGTTTTCAAATTCGGAATGGTAAAATAGTTTGTAGATGTTTTGAAATTGGATGCATTTTGTGGTAAAACATTCCTGTTATATGTGTGTGGAATTGTGCATGATTGTATGGTTGAGCTAGTACATGTTTTCGTTGGATGTCATGCTCGATGTCATGACATTTGTGTCTGACAGCAGTAGCTGTTACTTTTTAGTTATGATGTTTCCTTATTTATCTCAGGCTACTATTTAGGAAACTATATATTGTGTGTTGTATGATTTGTGCTAAAATATCTCGGATTACAGTTTTTGAGAACACCCCAATGATGTGGAAATTAGGTTAACTTGGTTAACCCTAATTTATGTGTGGAAGGCCCATGGCCCAAGTCCTGTTGCCTGCTGACTATAAGAAGACTGCAAATCCTACTTTCAGAGGCAGAGTTTTTGAGCGTGAAGATCATTATACTCTCCGTGTTTCCACCGTGTGTATTTTTATTGTTACTTGTGATCCAAGTAATTCTCACATAGATGATTGCTTTGGAGTAGGGTATCTTTGTTGGTTATGTACTTTGTCACTTTAAGCTTTTAAGCACGAGTGTGTGTCTCTTGATTGAAGCTTTTAAGTAGATCAAGGTGTGTTTTTAAAGTGTGTCTTCTCTCTAATTTGTTTAATGTTTTTTTGTTGTAATCACTGCTGTGATTGAGGGGGAGTGAATGGAGATACTCAAGTCTAGGAATAGATTGGAATTACATTGGGTAGGTCTTAAGTGAGGAGTTGTAAACGGGGGAGTTTAACTCCGAATTAATTCTTCTTATATTGGATTCCCTCCCTGGCTTGGTAGTCCCCAAAGTAGGTATTGTTGTATACCGAACTGGGTGAACAATTTGATGTGTTCTTTACTGTTTTTATGCACTTCTGTTTTAACGTTTTGTTCTGTGTAATTGTGGATGTCATAACATCCAGTACGACATCGCGTGTGAGTTACTAGAATTTTCATAGTTAAAAACATGAGTTGCGAACATGATCACAAAATTTCAGCTCGATCCAACGATGAACAAATTGGGGATTGTCGATTTAGTGAGACTAATGCAGAAAAACGGGAATGAGTTTCTCTCCTCTTTTCTCTCTTTTGAATCCTTATTTTCTCTTTATCTCTCTTGATCTTAAATTGAAACTCTCCACTTAAATAAGTGAGATAAATGTGCTATTCATATTTAGGCTTTTCACCACATAGGAAGGGAACTCAAACCCGACAAAATATAAGTTTTAAAATAAATATTTAAAACAAAAAGATTTTTAAAATTATTAATGTGTTATAAATATTAATTATTTAAAAAAAGTACTCATAAGGGCTGTTTTTTAAGGCAAAAATAATGAAATTAACCAAATTGTTATAAATGTCAAAACATAAAAGATTGCGAAAAACATGAACATTCATTTTATAAATATGTTATAATTATATTTTCGGAGTCTCAAATTAGGTGTTCTAATTGAAATCACACTTTGTAAAATAATAATTATTTGTTTATTTATGTTTTGAGCCGCTCATAAGACCTAAGACGAAAGTCCTAATGATAAAGCAAGGGTAACACGCACGAAGAACAAGTTAATCTCCATTCTCCATGAGATAGGCAATTCCGCCTTGAGGAGTACTGTTGGCCATCCAGATCAATCAGACGATTGGCCGCACGCAAATCACGTTACACCCCATGCATTCTGTTTCAAATCATACCCACCGCTATTTAAGATGGAAAACACCCCATTCTCAGGTATTCAAATTCATTCCCACTCTTACATCACTTTTCCATCAAAGTGCGTTAGAAGTTCAGATCTCCCCCATTAGAAGTTCAGATCTCCTATGTTGGAAGTACAAATTTCTGCATCTTGATCTTCTTCCTAGAATCTCAAATTCCTTTCCATCAGATCCTTTCTCAGATTCATCAATTATATGGAGGCATCCCAAGCCACTCGCCCCGCCATTCAACGGAAGATTGCTACCACTACTACTGAAATCTTTAAAGATGCACTTCATCTTCCTCAAACAGTGGTCAACCTAGTCTTGGTAAAATCTTCATCCAATCCTTCACTACAAGATTCCATTCAACCAAGAATCGTTCAAGGAGTATTTCAGACTCTTTTGTTCGGATCTATGCAACAATTTCATTACAGATTTTTTTTGCATAGAACTCCATCTTTACATGTGATTCTTGGACATGAAACTGTAATATTTCATATACTTTTAAATGCTTATTTCTCTATCAAGTGAGACAAATTGAGTAATTAGTGAGCTAAGAAGAGACTAAATTCTTTATTAATTATCTTAATTCTTACTAGTAAGGGAGGATAATTTGGTAATTTTGATGAATGACATTTTTTAGAATATGAGAGAATGGCAAGGGCAAGTTGGTCATTTTATCCACTAAAGGACAAAACACCATCATACATATCATTCTCACTCTCTCATTTCCATTTATTTTTGCATTTTTTTATTAAGAGAAAAAGAGAAAGAGAACCTGAAGAGATGAAGAAGAAAAAGTGCTTGGATCAAAGAAAAGGAAGAAGATTTTCCTTCATCTCATCACTACTTCATCATAATCTTTCATTATTAGAGGAGGGTTCTATTTTAGTTGTAGCTTTGGGGGAAATTCTCTTGAAAATTTGGGAATTAGGGTTTGTGAATCCTTGATATGTTATGGAATTGATGATTGAGATATGATTCTTGATGTGTCTTGTGTTATTGTTGATAATACATGATGATATGTTGTTTTGAATTCGTATAGTTGTTGTGTTGTGGTTGTATTGGTGTTATGTTCATGTTGTGAAATCATATGATAAAACTATGTTGTTGTTGTCGTTTCTTGATGTTAATAAATGGTGATTACATGAATTGTGTTGTCATGGTTAGAAGTTTATGAGGTTAGGAAATGATGAAAACATAGTTGTCCTTATATCATTGTATGATGAGGAATACATGGTTAGAGATGCTTGGATATGTTAGACCATGATTACACATGGATAATAGTTGTTAAAGGTTGAAGAAGATGGTTTAAAAATGGATTTATGCCACTCTTGAAAACAAAGGCTCGCTTAGCCACAAATGGCACACTAAGTGAGACTGCTGATTTGGGATTTTGACTTAGCTCGCTTGGACCTCGCTTGGCCGTGGCTAGGCGAGACTATTGATTCGAAAATTAAGTAGTACTGAAAATAGCGTATCTTGAGTTTCGTAACTTGAAATGAGACGCAGTCATATGCTTTAGAATGTTTGTTTAAAGCTTTATCTCGTGATGATGCTTGATGGTAATTAATTTCATGTTTGCTCTTTGTGAATGGATTGTACTTTCCTTTACTTATGTGTGCCATGTTCCATAGATAATGCAAACGTAATGAAATAAAATGAACGATAATTGATCAAATTTATAATAATGAATTAGTTTAGCCCTATGATATTAGTTAGGTTATAATGTAAAGAGAGATGAACTTTGGTTATGATGAATAAATTAGGCTGTGATGCTCGATTGTGAAAGGTACCTCAGTGTGTACTCATGAGCGAGTAGTCGCTTGAGATTAATCATTCCATCTCAGGAAATTCCCAAATAGCATGGATGGGGAACGATAATCTAGTTAAGAGTTAATGGGATTTATATAGAAACATAGTATGATAATGTGATTAATGAGTATAATCACATAGTGACTGTTGAGAATAATCACGTATTCAAAAAGAACCTCTTTCCATGCTTATCCCGAGTTTGACCCTTATGTAAAGTAGTGATTAGGATATACAAACTATTGATTTGAAACCTCAAAGTGGGTTAGAGTTCCATACGAGGAGTGAACCTCAAAGTGAGTTAGAGTCTCATTCGAGGAGTGAACTTCAAAGTGGGTTAGAGTCCTATACAAGGAGTGGTCCTTAAAGTGGGTTCTAGTCTCATGGAGGAGCAAAATTCATAGTGGAAAGATGATTCCTTGTGGGGGCATCTGTGATATGTGTCCCCTTTTTCTAGATGTAGGATTGGCCAGGTAAAGTTGTCCGACGTGACAAAGATTCGTGACCCGTGTCCATAGTCCTAGATGTAGGATTGGTCGGGGAAAGATACTTTGTTGTTGCATTCTCTGGTAGTGATTTATTGAGTTATGTAGAATCAAGTTTACATGTTTCCATACAAGGCAAAAACTCCTTAGATGCTTAAGTCCTTGTGCTATTGTGTAAGTGTACACAAGTTGGACAAAGTTGAACAACTAAAGTTAAAATATCGTTTAATGGTTACATTAGAGTCAAATGGACCCATAAGATAGGAGAGCCCACTGAGATTATTATTTCACCATATTATATTGTTGAATTTCAGGTAATTTTGAGCAGGTCAAAGGAACTAGCAAGGTTGTATGAAGAAGTTCAGAGATTTTATTATGTTTTATAGTTATTTCCACTATTCATATGTATACTTTGTGTATATCATCATTTTTTATTAGGAACTCTTGTATATCATGTGCCATATGATGTATATTATATTTTTGGACATGTATATATGAATGATGCCGTTAGGCACGTATGTTGTGTCCATACCAATTAACATTATGTGTAATATTAATCTAGATGCATATTATATGTGGGTATTACAGAAACTTTCCATGAACTTGAGCTATCATAGGCCAACTCCAAGATTCAATAAGCTACTAACTCGGCGAAAGTGTGTACAACATTGTGCAACAACATAACTCAGAATTCCTGGCTAAAAGGCTGTTTAGGATAGAAGAGATCCTACAACACATCAATCCAAAGAATAACACTATGCGGGAGGTAAGCTCTCAAAAAAAATCAAGCTTTCATTCTATTATCTTAATCATGTGGTGGGGAACATGTGATTTGGATAACAAATATGGAGCGTCTGATCTTAATCATACAGTCAGGGGCGTTGTAGTCTTTTTACCTTGTTTTTTGTTTTCATTTTGTTAGTCGGGCTTTGCTTCTTGGGCTTAGTTTTTTGAATCTCTATTTACTAAGGCCTCACCCGTTTTTTTATTTCTGCACCCATCTTCTAATCTATAATTTTCAATGATTGTTTTAATTATTTATTTGATTATTAATTTGATTAATTTTTATTATTATGAGTATTAAAACTGTCACAAACTCTGTTTTATTTTCAAGACAATATGTAGTTATTTTTTACAATTAAATAAAAATCTCTATCAAAATTTAATCGACTTCAAACCACTTTTCTCAATAAAAATCGAATTAAAAAGGACAATTGGATGCACATCCTCTTAATCCTTGAATAATCGGACCCGAGGCGTAAACTTTGTTCGAACTGATTATTCGTCTTCCGCTAGAACTTTTTCTTAATAAAAAAATCTGATTAAAAAGGACAATTGGCTGTACATCCTTTTGAACCTCAAGTAATCGGACGCAAAGTGCACACTTTGTTTCAACCGATTATTCGTCTTTCGCCAAAAATACATAATCAAACTTGAATTAAAAAAGGACAAACGGATGTTCATTCGCTTGATTCTCGAGTAGTCAAATGTGAAGCGCACATTTCATTCTAGTTTAATACTCGTCTTCCACAAACATGATTTTAATAAATAATTGGATTGAAAAAGGAAAATTGGGTGTACTCCTTTTATTTTTGAATAATCGAAAGCAAGGTGTACACTTTGCTCGAACCGATTATTTGTCTTCCACCTAAAAACAACTTCAACCAATCAAACCTACTTTTCCCGCCTCTGCACGGCGAAAACTTTTCATAAACAAATGATATTCTATCCATTCCAATGTGAAGCACAAACTAACCCTTCAATCCTCTCATGTGCAAGTAGCTAGCAACTTTGTTCACTCGAATGCGGTCAAAACATAATCTATGAGAATACGGATCATGTTTTCTCCATTCCAACACAAACAACGATCCCTACTCCCATGTTTGGGTAGCAAGCAATATTTTCTACTTGAATGCGACATCAACATATTTTTCTAAAATCTCCAACAAACAAACATTTGCTACCCATAACTACGTAGCTTTGGGTTCCCCATCGTACCTAGAGATACGTAGGAGCGAGATTCAACGTCTCGTCAAATACCCTAATAAAAAACCTAATTTCCCCCTTTATTTCCTTTTTTAAATAATCACAATAATTAGAAGAAATCAAATACCTTATGCTAACACTCTTATTCACACAATTAACTAGACAGTTCCTGTTAAGTACAATGGATGTGTGAGGTGCTAATATCTTTTCCGCGCATAACCGACTCCTGAACTTGAATTTGGTTGCGATGATCATATTGTTTTTTATTTTAGGGTTTTATTGATGTTTTCCCTTGTAAAAATAAACTTTGGTGGCAACTTCATTGAATTTAGAGCGTTCATCCGCTCGGGTATTTTTTCGTGCCATGAAAATTATCATAGGATAATTGAATATGGCTCGGACTGGATTTACCAAATTTTCCTTATTTTCCTATTTTTTTATTACAAAAAGAGGCCTTCATATATTTTTAGTTCTGAGGGAGTAACTTTTTAAATAGTAACTTGTGTAATTTGCACTACAACGAGGAAGGGCTTTAAAAGCGCTTTTTATAGCCTTTAAAAGCGCTTAAAAGCGCTGTGAAAGGTGGCGCTGGCGTAGCTAACAAAAGCGCTTCTAAAAGCGCTCTGGTAGGCCTCCCCTATAAGAGCGCTTTTCTGGATGTAGGACCCCCTTTAAGAGCGCTTTTCTGGAAAAAGCCCTCTGGTAGGCCCCCCTTTAAGTGCGCTTTTTCTAGAAAAGCGCTGTGATAGGCCCCCTTGTGAGAGTAAAAAATAAAAAAAAACGCAACATACTAAAGCGCTTTTGGAAAAGCGCTCTTATAAGGTGGGCTTTAAGAGCGCTTTTTCTGGAAAAAGCGCTCTGATAGCCCCCCCTATAAGAGCGCTTTTCCAAAAGCGCTTTAGTATGTTGCTTTTTTTTTTTTATTAATCTTTGGCAGCGCTTTTACAAAGAAGCGCTTTAGTAGGTGGGCCTTTAAGAGCGCTTTTCAAAAGCGCTTTAGTTGCTAAATGAGGTATTTTAATGTGCAGCCTGTAATTTAATCCTCCCAGTCGACCTGTAATATTTTCGACTTGTAATATGTTTTCAACCTGTAATATTTTCGACCTGTAATTTATTTTCGACGATATTATTTCAGCCATCAGTAAGACAATATATATATACTAATATAATACCATTATAATATCCAAAATTATATATATACATCATTACAACATCAATAATATTATAGTTCAAATCGACACAAATCCTACATGAAAAAGCGCTGAATATAAAATTGACACAAATCTTCTTTGATTTCTTCCAACTTAAGCTTCGGGTACGCAGTAGCACGGAATTCGTCAAGGTACTACAAAACAAAAACATAATATGAATGATATATTTAGTTAAATGTAATAAATTATATGAAATTATCTTAAGTTATAAATTCATACCGTGAGCGGAATCTCTAATTGATTCGCCTGAAGGATTTCTTTCATATACCTCAAAACAAAGTATCCGCAATCGTAACTGTTTCGCTGTTGCGGACACTACATAGAAAAACAAATAAGATTCTATAGTTGTCTTGTTTTATCAAGTAGCATAAATATATTATAAGCAACATTGTGAAAAATAATGTACCTGCACTTGGATCCAAGTAATGTTGTTAGATTTAGTTCGGGATACCTGTGCGTCCCGTTGACTTCGGAACACTTGTATTGATCTAATTAACAAATATATAAAAGCATATGTTTAGATCAATCCCACAAATAAGTAAATATATAAATATACACGAATATATATTTAGAACGATCCCACTTACAAATCAACGATGTCCTTCATGGCCTGATAATTGGTCCATTCACCATTTACCGAATTCAGATAATACACGACTTCCCTTATAGGGTTGATAGCAAGCAGCAACCAGTGTGCTCTATAAATTAAAACAATAGGTTATATGAAAATTTTGCTATACACAAAAGAAACAGAGATTAGATGAACAAAGAATGAGAAACTAACCCTACTGGTCGGGTATTATACGCCCAAAGATGCAGACTTTCTGTATTGCCGGTGGACATGAATCTATCTACTAAGCGCTGTCTAACTGATTCCGGTTCCGAAGCAATTGCCATTCCGCTGCAGTGGGCGGAAGACACGAAACGGAATCTGTTAGACAACGGAGTCCCGCGCAACACTCTGTCATACAACAACCTTAAATAAAAACATAATAAACATTAGATTATTTTCATTGAAATGTGTAAATAAATTATATTGTGGGACTAATTAAATAATATATCGGATGAGTGAATATTACCGGATGTATGAGTGCATGTTAGTGACGCCTAGTTGATCATGCTTAAAAATCTCCTCCAAGTCATCAATTGTAATAAGTGACTTGAATTCAATACCAAAGACACTTTCATCCATAACGATTTCACGTAAAGCACCATCCTTCAAATCGGACATATCAACCATTGTTGCGAGCGTCGACCGGTACCGAGGCACAAAAGCACCGCCTTTTTTTCCCGCTGGCTTCGGAGGACCAGTGGGTGGTACGGTACGAACTTGCTGCGTCACTTGTTGTGACTCCCGAGCGGATGCCTAAAAATCATATAAGTTAGGTAAAATATAAAATCATGCAGATTTAGATTCAGATTAATTATTAACACTTTAAATGTACCTCTTTTAGTGATGCAACGGACTCCTCCTCCTGTAAAATCCCTTTACCCTTAACTGTGGGTTTTATAGGAGCAGTCTAAAATTAAAATGTAAAAAATAATTAATAAACGGTTTAGAATTGACATTCGAAAACTAAATGATTCATATCGTTTTCAATATACCTCATCACTAATGGTAATGAGCTCCGAGGGCCATGCAACAAATGATCCTATTGCATCTCGCAGCAATGTCGTCTCTGAGACCATGTCAGGTCCGGTAGCATCGCATCATGATCTACTACAACATCCACCGATACTTTCAGGTGTCCATCCGGGAGCGGTCTATGGTGAAGTAAATCTCCCAAAGTGTTGTGCACTTTTCCCTTGCCAACTAGTCGATAATTCGGTTCCGATAAGTATAGTTGGCAAAATGAAATGCCCTAAACCAATAGTAAATATAAAGTCATTATCATTAATAAAATAGAACAATTTAAAAGGAAAAAAAATTATAATTACCTCGGGAAATTTCCTTTGATAGTTGATACTAGCCTTATCACTAGTTTCTTTCACCGATGAAATGTTACACTTTTCTCTCATATACGCTTCTTTATCTCTTTGCAATTCAGAGACTTGTGCTTGCAATTCCGCCAACTTTTGCAACACTTCTTCATTTGAAGGATTTCTTCTCCTAGGACTCTTATAAAAAGAGGTTGGATTCACACCATGACCCTTACCCCTCACCCGACCGGGATACTCAGGAGCATCTAGTGCTCTACTAAGTACGCTCCCCTCACCGGTGGATGCCGATTGCGACAAGGTCTCCTGTAATTCATTTACATTAAAAAATCATTTATATATTAAAAAACATTTGATTTAATTAAAGACACAGTATTATACTTACACATTGAGTAAAAACTCTCTGAACTTCGGGATCGACAGCTTGACTCTTGCCCACACGAGCTTCCCTCCACAACACATGTACAGGAAGTGAGGTTTCCTCACTTTTAGACTCCTCTAACTATGCATTGACACAAATGATAAAATCGTCAAATAAAACACATTTAGACAATTAATTAAAATGCATTTCTATTTACTTACAAGTTTATCCTCTAAGCGTGCATATCCCATACGCCCTTTTTTGTATGGATACGCGGGTTTGGATGCTCTCGCACTATTCGTGGCACTCCTTTTCCGAAAATCTTCATCTCTTTGATTTACAAACTCAGCCCAATCTTTTTCACCAATGAAGATCTCATACTTTTTTGGCCGTCCCGGTGCCTCTTCAAGAAAGTTTCCATCTTTATCCTTAAGATAGGTGTTTGTCAAAAAGGCTTTCCACCCTCTATATCTTTTGCCGGCCAAACTAAGTATGTAGCGTTTACGATCATCTGGTATCTCAAAAGTCCTCTGCAAAAAAACATACGCATAGTGTGTTAGTATAAGTAATTTAAACAATTTATCGTCAAGATAATAACAACAATTAACCATATATGATATATACCTGAAGCTCGTCCCAAATCGCTTTTTTTTCGCATCCAACTCTTCGCTTTTCAGATTCTATTTAGCTGTGGAGACCGGAATATGCATACGAACAAGTGTACCAATATAGCTGGTCAACTTTGCAGAATTAGGACCAATTGCTTGTTTATCAGAATTCCAATCCAAACGGTATATTAATCCTTGGTCTCTATGTCGAACGATTCCCTTCATAATAGTGATGCCTCGTGCAACTTCTTTTTCTTCAGTATCAGGTGGAGCATTTGTATCCGTGGCATCTCTTTCTTGAGCATCTCTTTCTTGTGAGTTTTCTTGTGAGTTTTCAGGTGGAGCATCTCTATTCGGAGCCATTTAACCTGTATCAAACAAACTAAAGCACATTAGTACACTATTAATAAGCTAACAATCTATACAAGTAAAATGGAAGTCAAACCATGCATGTACAAGTGTATCGGAAACGAAATCGGTACAAATCAAAATAAGCGTAAAAAAATAAAGTTGTCGAAATTGAATGAAATTTACATGGCTATGGTAAAACGTCCCCACGGACTCAAAAATAAAGTCAGTTTTCCGAAATTCAGACCCTAAGCCCGACTTTTGATTACGGGCAGAAGCAAAACCGATAAAAAAACAGTCCCGAAATGTAAAGATAAGTGCATGAGCAGCTCCGAAATCGTCAAAATAGTATAGTTACATGTAAAGAAGTCGACAAACAGATACATGGTTCAAAAGTTATGTACAAAACGAGAATATGCACCAAAATTGAATAAGTACTATACTATTGATTAAAACAATCGGTACAAATTGAATAAAACAAATTAGTCGGAATATGTATACTATTACCTTTATCACTAACGTCTCTTTCTTTTCTTGGTAGAATTGTGTTCTACGCGTCTCTTAACAACGCGGACGGTTGGATTGATCCAAATACCCTCATTATGATCATTTCTAGTACAAGATTCATTCTCATTTTGATCGTTTCTTGTACAAGATTCAATGCCAACACCAATATCACCTTGATCTTCAATGTTTTCATCAACTATTTTGTTAGATAAAAGCACTATAGACCATTTCGTACTTGTCGGATCATTGACATAGAACACTTGTTTAGCTTGAGAGGCTAGAATGAAAGGCTCATCTTTGTACCCTACCCTATTGAGATCCACTTGCAAAAATCCTGACTTATCCATTCGTATGCCACTATTATTTTCAACCCACTTGCAACCAAATACAGGAATCTGAAACTTCGCGTAATCAAACACCAAAATGCGCTCGATAACCCCAAAATATGACAAATTTGCAAATTTCGGATTTAAGTCATTCGCACTTGATATGTGCATTGCTTCAGCTACCAAGGTAACACCACTATTTTGCATAGTACTTTTATCATCCTGTTCTTTGGTATAAAATGTGTATCCATTAATAGCGTATGCGCTATAAGAAAGCACAATTATAGTTGGACCATAGGCTAAACATCTCAACCTTTCTGTTACTGAAGTAACAACTATCTCTTTTTGCAATGTTGGTAAGATCGCGGGATCGACCACCTTACTGCAAATTGACCTGAAGAAGAAACACAGCTTAGTTATTGCGCTTCTTACTTTTTCTGGCAGAATAGAATGTATACCTATTGGTAAAAAATGTTCCATTATAACATGACAATCATGCGTCTTCAAACTCTTTAACTTGAGGTCTTTCATGGACACAAGTCTTCTAATATCTGAAGAGTAGCCTTCTGGAACTTTAACTTCACTGAGGAACTTACATAATGTTTTCTTCTCCTTTCTAGATAGAGTGTAAACAGCAGGTGGCAGATATGTTCGTCTTCCTTTCGTCACGGGTCCCAATTCAGTTCTCATCCCCATGTTTACCATGTCCTTCCTTATGTTAAGGCCATCCTTAGACTTTCCTTGTATATTGAGTAACGTACCTATGACGCTGTCAAATACATTTTTTTCAATATGCATAACATCCAGGAAATGTCTTACGTACAACGACTTCCAATATGGAAGTTCAAAAAAAATGGACTTCTTCTTCCACCCACCCTTGACAAGTGAATGTGCAAAAGGCTTGCCAAACTGAGTGCTCACATCTTTCACCTTTTCAAAAATTTGATCACCTGACAAAAAAGGCGGGGCTGTACCATGTTCGGCCTTTCCGTTGAATGCTTTTCTCCACCCACGGTAGTGATGATTAGAATTTAAGAATCTACGATGGCCGAGAAAGACATTCTTCTGACAAAGCTCCAATCGTGTCGTATCGGTTTCATCTTCACAAACGGGACACGCCTTTTGACCTTTATTGCTGTACCCGGATAGATTTCCGTATGCTGGAAAATCATTAATTGTTCCAAACAACATCGCCCTCAAGTTGAAACTTTCCTTCCTATACCCATCGTAAACCTCCACACCGTTGTCCCACAAAAACTTTAAATCTTCGATTAACGGTGCCAAGTATACGTCTATGTCATTCCCTGGTTGTTTAGGCCCAGAAATTAGCATAGATAACATCATGTACTTACGCTTCATACATAGCCACGGAGGTAGGTTATAGATCATAAGAATCACAGGCCATGTGCTATGCGAGATACTTTGAATACCATGCGGATTCATTCCATCAGTAGACAATGAAAACCGAAGGTTTCTTGCTTCTTTTCCAAATTCAGGATAATCAGTATCAACTTTCATCCATTGTGGTGAGTCTGCCGGATGTCGCAACTTTCCATCAATAATTCTTTCATCTGCATGCCAAGTCAAGTGTCTTGAATCGGTCTCACTATGATACATGCGTCTAAATCTCGGAATTATAGGAAAATACCATAAGACTTTAGCAGGAGACAACTTTTTCTTATATCGAGGGGCACCACATTTAGGACACTCATTCAACGCTGCATACTCGTTTCGAAACAAAACGCAATCGTTTGGACATGCATGTATCTTATCATAGCTCATGCCAATAGAGGACAACATCTTTTTGGCTTCATACGTTCGATTGGGAAGAACATTATCCTCTGGTAGCATATCTTTCATAAGGGCTAATAACTCTGTGAAACTTTTATCCGACCATCCATTGTCCGCCTTTAAGTTGTACAACTTTAACACCGCAGACAATCTTGTGAATTTTGAACAACCATCATACAACGGTTTCTCTGCATCGCTTACCAACCTCTCAAACATTTTGGGACAATCCGCAAGATCTTCTTCAAGCGCTTCTGCAATCTCTTCGACTCGATCGCAATCGTATGTGTCTGTGCAATCGTCGTTTGAAGCATACTTCCTATTACACCTCGACTCAGCATTCCCGTTACTTTTCTCACCATGCATTGTCCAACATGTATAACTTCTATCAATTCCAAACCGTAGTAAATGGGATCCCAACTGTTCCCCGTCAACCTTACCCCCATAACAGCAACCCAAGCAAGGACACGGCATTCGAAGCGGGTCTTCGGAGTGCTTAACCGCAAACTCAACGAATTCCCATACCCCTTTCTCGTACTGTTTCGACAATCGGTTTGAATTCATCCATGTCTTATCCATGTCTTAATTAAGCTAAACAAATGCTTCTTGGTTTCTCTATCAGGTACTAAGGAATTCTGTCAAGATAATAAATAGCTATCATCATAATAGAATACCTAATCAGAATACCTAATCAGAATACCCGAATTCTTAAAGAAGACATTACCTTATTTCAAGGTAATATAAGTCCACAAACCAAAAAATTGGTTGAGAGACACTAAATTGATATTAAATAGAACCATAAACAATAAACTATAAGCAGAAAATAACAAACTATAAGCAAGAAGAAAGGGATAGTAACCTGAGTTAGACTTGATGTGGGAGATGGGTAGGTTTGAATCGGCGTTGTACAAGTAGAAACCAGAGACTTCAATATCTTTAATATCCCCTGAAAAACAATCATCACCCAAATGTTATAGCAATTCTAGATACATAGTACCGCAAGGTAAATCAAAGTTTAACAACTACTTAGAAACCGGAGGCTTCAAAGTAACTGTAAAATTAAACACACACACGATGTTGTTAAATACACCACTACTAACACAATATCAAAAAAACCCCAATCTAGATTGAACATATTAAAAGCAGTTTCTATATATTAAAGATGCTTGCTTGAAAATCACACACACTAAATACAGTGAAATTATTAGTAACTGAGACTACATTTGTGGCGCAGGACACAACAAAACACATACTGTCATCGCCATAGCAGCGCCATTAAAAAACTATCTTATTTAACTTGGTTAATGTCCTAAGCTAACAATGAAGAATACGAAGACGACGGAGAAGATGAAATAATGGTCATTGAAATTTGCCTAATTAGTGTGTGTAGTCTGATGGTTGATATTTGATTCTATGCACATTGGAAAAATCTATAACTATGATATATTTTGATTGTTATACTTGTATGCCTCCCTTTGATTCAATTTGAACATTTTGTTTTTGTATGACTCACTATGTTTCATGTGTGGATGGTTCTGTGTTTTTGAGTGCTAACTAGTATTATTGTATCATTCATTCTATATGTCAGCATCCTATTAACATGGACAGAAATTGAATCATTCATTCTAGTATTATTGTATCATTCAATATTCTATATGTCAGCATTCTATTCATTCTATATGTCAGTATTCTATAGACAAAATCTGTATGCTTTGAGTTAACATGGACAGAAAACCCATTCATTAAAACCCATTCTATAGACAAAATCTGCATTCTACAGAAAACCCATTCATTAAAACCTAACACAAAACCCTAAAACTACTACAAACCCTAAAACTACAACAGTGAATTTCGCTAACCTTCAAAAAGTGAAACTGCTCAGCGAGAACGACGGCGGCGGCGAGAAGATGTTGAGTGGTGGTCGGTGTTGTGGAGGTTGGCGGCGACGATAGACGTTGAGTGGTGGTCGGTTTTGTTAAGGATGAACGATGAAGAAGAGAACAGTGAGGGCAGTGAAGAACAGTGAGAACGATGAAATAATGAAAGACAAAACGCGTCTGTTTTAATTTGTTTTAAAAAATTTAATTTTAAAATGACCTACGTCAGCGCTTTTCAAAAGCGCTTTCATAGGTAACCTTATACCAGCGCTTTTTCGCTAAAAGCGCTTTCGTACCCTATACCTATACCAGCGCTTTTTGAAGCGCTTTCATATCTACCCCTATATCAGCGCTTTTACAAAGCGCTTTCGTAAGGTGGGCTATACCAGCGCTTTTGAAAAGCGCTTTTGTAGACATTCCCTATACCAGCGCTTTTTTAATGTTTTTTTAGCGTGTTTTTTAATTTTGTTTTTAGTGAAGCCTATGCCAGCGCTTTTTCCAAAAGCGCTTTCGTAGGGGTGCTGCTAAAAGACAAATTTGGCATAGTGTTGCTACTGTAACTTTAGAAATGTAATTGTAAAACCAAGAGAGTTATGTATCTTGAACTGATATAATATAAAGGTTGTAAGTTGAAAGTGAGATAAAAGCTTTGTGTAAGATGCCGTGGGCAGAACCTGTAGTAAAATCTCATCTGTTAGTGGAAATTTGAAGGTGTTATCCTTCGGGGCTAGACTTAGGATAAAATCTCAATTGTTAGTGGAACTCTTAGTTGTTTCAGGTTGAAATAGGATAAATTTTGGGTGTTTTTCTTAATAACTTTACTCTTTATTTTCCCATCTCCTATTATCAATTATCAATTATCTTCTTCTTCTTCTTCTTCTTTTCTTCTTCATCTAACTGTCTTTTAAAAACTTCTCAAAAATCATTTTTATTCAATCAAAATTTTGAAAATATTTATATCACAATTCTCACACTTTCTTATGTTTGAAGTCACTTGGTAATCATGTGGTATTTGAGCCTGACTCTTTTTTGGAGACTAAATATTGTCTCAAGAGAAAAGATGACTTCAAAAATTCATTAAACTAAGCTCAATCTTTTCAATGGTCAAGGATATGCTTATGGTAAAGAGATTTTTTTTTAATGAAGGGGTGAATTATGATATTTGGGACATTGTAAAAAATGATCATTTTGTTCCCACATATCAAGTCTGGTCAGCGCATCTGTTTTGGGTACAGAGGGCCATAGGTTCGAATCCTGTCACCTTGATGTGATGGGCTGAAAGTGCACAGCCCGGCACAGCCTCTTTAGGCTGGCGAAATTTAGGCACAATTTATTAAAAAAAGCAAATTAACTATATTCTTCGATCCATGCTTTTCGTAACTTCCACAGGTTTTGCGCATAAATGGGTTCTTGATTCTGATCACCCATTCTTGAAGAAGCTTTCTCTCTCTTTTGGTAGTTAGTGATGTGCGAAAAACAAACCTAGAAATTTATAGGCAAAGAAGATAAAGAAAAAATGCAATACAATTTGATAGATAAAACCATTACCACTACCACTTTTAGTATTGATGAACTTTTCTGTGTATCACACACTATAACACTCGTAAAGAAATGTGGGCACCTTAAAGTTACCTATGAAGGTAAAAACAAGGTGAAAAAATGGTTAGGATGAACACATTAATCCATGAATATGAATTAATTAGAATAAAAACCGAAGAAAATACCCATGATAAGGATATAGTAAATCACTTAAGAATTTGAAGTAAATTTTTTTAAAATGTAGATTTAATTATTGAAATCCAAAGATGCTTTAGCTGTAGGTGAAACCTAAAGTCACTATGAGTTTTGAATCTAAAGACTTGTCTTCTATGAATTTAGCTTTTTTGATATAAAACATATTGCTGAAAGCGATGAAGATGATAAGAAAAAAAATGATTTGTACTAGTAGCTGATAAGGTCAAAGAATTAGAAAGTGATGAAGACATGAATCTTCTGTTCCCCGAATTCAAAATATTCCTAAGGCAAAAAAAGTACTTCAAAAATTTCAACATAAAAATGAACAAAGGTCATCCTTTATTCTAGCATGTCTCCAATGTGAAAAGAAATGTCACATAAATCCAACATGTCCTCAAAACTAAAGGAAACAATAAAGTTTCTAAAGACCACAAAAAGAGTTTGCCTTGCATAGTATTAAAACGACACGAACTCTTTCGATGAATTTAAAAAAGAGGAAGAAGCCAACATATATTTCATAAAAAACTACGATGAAAACGAGAGAAATTATGTCAAATCTCAATTTACTTGTAATGAGCTCTTATCCATCTATAAATTTTATTGCAATGAATTGAGTAGTTAAAAAAAAAAAAAATTCTCATCTTTAATAGACAGTCTCCTTTCTTGAAAATAAAAACAAAAACATAATCGAAAAAATAAGATTTCTTAAAGAAAAACAAAATTTCTTAATTGACAACTCTCCTTCCACTCTTTTTGATCTTTTATTGGATAAATATGTCAAGTATGTAGAATGTAAAATACTTGATACTTTATTGGTTAGTTAGCAACTCTCATTCTACTCCTTCTAATATTTTACTAATGTAAGACTTATGAAGATTTGCATAATACTCTTAAAAATTTATTAAAAGGAGAGATAATTTGAATATTTAGATAATCAAAGAAAGACTTATAATATGCCAAGTCATTTAAAAAACTTAATCACCTATATAAGACCTCTAAACATAATATGCCAAAACACTTTTTATCGTAGTAAACATGGTCATAGTTCTTCTTCCTCCTTCTTGAAAAAATATTATGAAACTTATATATGAAATGGATTTGAGTACAATATTTGAGTATTTTTTGAAGTATTTTTTTCACATTAATATTTGAAATTAATTTCTTTTGTCGACCAATCATACCTTAGAGTAGGTATGAGGAAACTAACTCCAATTTTTTATATTACACAAAATTGAGTTGACTCTTTAGTTTCCTTTGTCATTTTCCATTACTTAATTAAGCTTGAAAGCGATACATGAATGATTTAACATTTTCCTCTTTTACAGCCACACACGTTTAGAGATCAATTGCGCGTTTGCTTCTCTTTAATCTTTATTGATAAGTATATATTAACAGATTTAAGTATATATATATATATATATATATATATATATATATATATATATATATATATATATATATATATATATATATATATATAGAATTAATTACTAATAAGTTTACTGTTTTTTTCTTGCAGCATGAGGAAATTGCTGAGTTTACTAATGAGTAGCTTCTGGTCATGTAGTAAATTCAGAGTGACTATTCAAGTTTCACTCATTATTCTTTATACCATGGTTTTAAATTGTAGTTTCGGTTGCGGATGCAGTTGTGATTGCAGATGGTAGCAATTGTGATAATTGCATTTGCAGTGACTTGCATTTTTTTATGATAACATGTTTGAAAAACACAGTTGAAAAAATTAAGATTTTTCATCACTTCAGAAGTAAATTAAGTTTTAAGGCTTTGAAATTTTGAATTTTAATGAAAATACTTGTAAAAATATTCAGAACTGTATACACGGTTCCTAATGCGGTCGGATATATGATTTAAAACATGCTTTATACAATTCCTTACCAAAATGAAAACAAACATCGGCGTGTTTGCAGTCATGGTAACGATCATGATCCTTGATATTACTGCAAAATTTGACCAAAGAACTCCAATTGCAGTCACAGCCCAAATCACTGTAACAGGTTTTTTAAAATCCTACAAAAGAGAAGACAAGAATAAGACAATAGATTTTATTTTCTATGTCAAAAGTTGAAATTCCAAAACTATATTACTTCACATAAAAGCAACCAAAAAAAGTATTAATCAAAAAGGTTGTAGTGTAATAATATAGACATTTTCTATTCTAAAATCCAAAAATAAAGATAAATCAAGTTTTAAAGTTCCATAGTGATACCTCATCATCATCTTGAAAATCTTGTACATCAATATGTTCATACTCATGATCCCCAAAACTATGTGTAGGGGACATTAGAGCCATATTCCTCCATATATCAGGCATGTTCATCACTCCTTCTTCTTCTTCTTCCTCTTCTATACAAAACATATTCAACTTCTCTGTCGCCATGACCGGTACAATGATAACCGGTACAACAATGTCAAAATCCGGTACAATGATAACCGGTACAACGATGTCAAAGTCTGGTACAATGATGACCGGTCCAACGATGTCAAAGTTCTTATTCACTAAAGTTTTATCTGGTCTGAAAGCCTCGGCAGCTTCTGTAGCCGCTTTTTGTATATCTTTTGTATCAGAGGTTGCAGGAATAGGGAGTCGCCACACCGAGTCCGCAAAATTGAGACAGGCATAGCGGCCTCTCAGTGCCATCGCAGCAACATCGTGGGCTCGGGCTGCCATCTCGGCCGTTGGAAAAGTTCCTAGCCAAATTCTAGTCTTCTTGTTGGGCTCTCTCAGTTCGCACACCCATTTATCTAAGTTCCTCTTCCTCACGCCCCTATACACCGGGTGGCGAGTTTCCTTGAATATCTTCCTTCCTGCTGGCTTCTTCGGGCAACTCGCTGCTAACTGCATCTCCCATTCTGGCGATGAGGTGTTGTAGGAAGATGAAGCTGATGATAAAATGGGGTCACTAGTATAAAACATTTCAAAGTGTTGAAGAGAGTGGATATAGGTTTTTGATTGAGAATATAGGAATTGGAGAGAGTTAGTTTTAAGAGAGAGAAGAGTAAGATGTGTTGTATATATAGGCAAGCATGGTTGAAGGAAAGAGGTGAGGTAAAAGGGAGAGTGTGAGTGTGTGTGTTTTGTGTGAGAAAGCTAGTTGCCAAGTTGAAGGGTTTGTGATTGGTTATAATTTATTTGGAAAGAGAAAAGGAAACTGATGAGAAAAGAGAGTAAAGGAAGAGAAAGAAAGTGTGCCTGTGTGTAGTAATGTGACACTTTGCTCAAAACCAATAATGTTATCAAAATATCTCTTTTTTTTCCTCTTTAAGGCATCTTATAAAAAATTAGAATATCTATGCTACATCACTTTAGTTTTTTTTAACTAAAATACAAAATAAAAATATTACACAAAAAGCAATCAAAACACAAGTTGTATTTTAAAAATTACAATATGATCCAAAGTCATATACAAACATCATTTTAGCATTAAAAGAATTAGCCGTTGTGGATTTCAAAGATTGAAATTATTAGTTTTTTCTATGATTTAATCATTGTCCAGGATACCAAATCTACCATATCAACAATTATTTCTTCTTTATTCTCGAACAATTTTAAAATTAGATTGTTTTTGCATCTCAAAATAAAACAAATCCCAGCTAAGCTAACCAATTGAAAGGTATGCATTAATGAATTTGTCTACCATTTGATATCCAAATTGATAAAGTGATTTGCATAAATAAGTTATGATTTGCTAAAACACTACAAAAATCCAACCATCTAAAGACTTTTATTCATATCTTCAAGAAGAAGCCAGATAACTTAATTTTAAGTTTCATTTTAATATCTTATCTAAGAAATATTAGATATTAGTCTCTTAAAAATGTTCTGCTAGTCTAGTTTGCCATTTCAGTTAAATTTATGAGAGAAAAAAATGTTTTTGCATATGTGACATGACGGTAAGGCAATTGTTAAAAAATTGAGTCATAATATATATTAAAAAATTGATATTCTATTTAACCCAAAGGAAATTTGTTTTCGGAGGTTAAAAAATCTCCGTAAATAGTTAATAATGTGTAAAATAAATATAACAATTCTTCTGTTTTTCTGAAAGACGCATTGTATTTGATCTCATTTTTCATCAGCTCCAACCTTCCTGTTACTCTACTCTAAAGCTACATTAATCTTTTAAAATTTGTAAACACCCACCTAGTTACAAAATAAAATAATACAATAGTTATAAGACAATCAACATTCATATCGTAAGGGACTAATCCAATAGTTATAACTTATAAGATAGTCAACACACACCATAATCCTCTCCTTCTTCTGAATCATATATCATAGCTTTGATATACAAAAAATGTAACTTGATATACCAAATAATTGCATGCATATGTTCCTTATCATAACTCACCATGCAGATCAGAGAAAACTTAAAATGTCGAATTTAATTGCCTTAAAAGTAAAGTCAATGTGCTACACAAAGTATTACTACCTCTGTTCCTTTATATAAGAGACATTTCACTTTTTAGGTTCATTGAATAATCAATGTATCTGGTATGTATATTGACTATATACATTAATTATTTTATGAATCTAAAAAATGAATTGTCTCTTATATAAAGGAACATAGGTAGTATAAAATAGAGAATAGCAGGAAAAAAAGCCCATGGAAATGGTCTCATACAGTCATTCCTAAAGGATTGTCTATGTTGATATCATCGTTGTAATCTTGTAAGAAAAAATCAGCAACTAGTGGAGTGTGGACTAAACATTGAAGAGCGTTATTCATTTCCTATTGAACTCACACTAGAATGAAAAGAACGATATGTATCGACTGAAACTTCTAGAAGAATCTGTGAGCAAGAAATAAATTAGGGGAATCAAGCTTCCATAGAAGAACCAGTGCCAAGAAAAAAATTAGGATGAAGATGGAATCGTTGAAGAACAATCATGTGACGTGCTTAAAAGCCTTGGGAGCTCAATCAAAACCCTAAAATCCTGCAAGCGGTTGCTTCCTATGGCGGGCGATTTGAGAATCACGGAGAGGTGCATTTATTCAATTATCTCTAGAGCTTCTTTGGGGAATCTTGCGTTGTCTAACTAAAGCCACTGCCAATGCATATAAATAGATCTGAAATGAATGGAATTGATGCTACCAGAAGAAGAAACTGTGTCGGAGACTCTTGGTTTGAAGATCTGGTGCTTTTGCGTTTTCCTCTTTTCAAGTAAATTAAAGGAAATTAGGGTTCAGGGTGTTCAAGACGAGTTTGATTACAAATAACAATAATTTCAAAATAAATAAATAAGCCATATCAAATAACATAATACTAGCATGGGTGCCATGTTTGTGCAACTTAACAGGTTTTCACAAAATTTAACAGAATGGATTAATGTGACTAATGGATCAAGTTTTAAGGGCCTAAACATAAATATTTATTAATTAAAGGATGAAAGTAGAACCTTAAATTAAGTTAAAAGACCAAATAATGCATTAAGCCTTTTAAAATCTTCAAGATCTAGATATTTAAGATAACGAAGTATGCCTCATTGACCGATATTTTTATATCTCTGAAATTTTATAGGAGGGTGACAAATGAGATATGTATAATGAGTAAAGGCGAAGCTCATAGAAGCATAAGAGCATCTCCAATGGTGCTATTTATTTTTTGGTTCTTTCTAGGACCCATCAAACCATATTATTTTGAAGCAACTCATTCAACTTTTCACTCCAATGGTACAACTCTAAAAAAATTTATATTGGGTCTCACAATTTTATGTTATATATTAATATTTTATCATAATATTTAACTCATATTCAATATTATTTCATATTAGGTTCCACAATATATATATATATATATATATATATATATATATATATATATATATATATATATATATATATATATATATATATATAGATATATATATATTTTAAGAAGAAAAAATCAAATGCATCGTTGCATTGTGAAGCAATGTTTCTCCAGCTGGCATATTTTTTTCCACTTTCTAATGTTCCATGCTGGCAAACTGGAACAAAGAAACTACCGTTGGAGATGGTCTAAGTTATGTTAACTTACATAAGTTAAAGAAAAAATTGAATGACACTACTGTCGCAAGCTCGCGAAAAATGAACAGAGTCGCCACCAATATATTTATCCCATAAGGGAAAGGAATATCAGGAAACCTAACAAAGGAAGGAACAGGGTCTTGCGACCAGAGAATCAAGGTACGGGAGTCGGTTACGCGAGGGGAAGGTATTAGCACCCCTCGCGCCCATCGTACTCGATGGTATCCACCTATGTTTGTTTCTATCTAAAGGGTGTATAACTATGTCTATGTCTAAATGCGAAATGAATGCAGAATGTAGGGAAAATAAAGAATTATACTCGCACGGGCCCTACCCCGCTGCCTACGTATCCTTTTCAGGAATCAGAGTTACCGTAGCTCGGCTCACGATTTTCTGTTTGTTTTCGTGTTTTTTTAGTTGGGCAGAGTTAACGCTCGCGCTCTTGCATAAGGGATCGCCTAGGATGCAATAGAGCGGAGATAACATGCCCTTAGAAAGAAGAAAAAGAGAGATTGGTTTGTGTCTTTTAGGGTAATTCCATGATGACAAAACCCACTACAAGGCTTCGCATCACTTCCTTACTTTGTCTTAAATCTGAACATTTATTAGTGTTTTAAGTGTTTTTGGTTGGTGTTTTTTAAGGGGATTTATTTGTGATTTAGATCATACCAAAAAGAGTTTTGTTTTGCATATTTAGAGAACGCACATCGAGGCCTACGCCACAATCGTTTCTCTAAGTAGCGGTTGAGAAATACATCGAGGCTTCACACCTCAATCATTTCTTCTCCGCTAAGTAGAAGAGATACAAAAAGAAGTTTTTTATGAATATTTAGAGAATGCACATCGAGGCCTACGCCACAATCGTTTCTCTAAATACGGTTAAGAAATACACCGAGGCCTCACACCTCAATCATTTCTTCCCCGCTAAGTAGGAAAGAACATACATCGGGGCCTACGCCCCAATCATTTCTTTCCTACTATGAAATATAGTAACGGTATGATCTTCATCGGTATTTATTAAGTATTTTAAAAGTTGAAAAGAAAAGAGAAATGAAAGAGGGGAACTATTTCTAGATTCTAATCTAAGTTGTCTATACAAGGGAATTCTACATCTAATGGAATCGATATAAATTGCATAAATGCATCAAAAATAATAGACAAAAACTATACGATTCATCAAGGAACATATAAAGCAAACAAAAGGGATTCAATCAAAATTCTATCCAAAATTATTTACAAAAATAATCAAAGCAAAAAGATACAAGTACACTATGAAAAAATGATTTATTAAAGGCATTGAAAACAATAAAAAAATCGACAAAAATTATGACAATTATTTACGCATTCTAAAATACCTAAAAACAAATTTTTATGTATTTTATACTTGAATTAAAAGGGATCATGAATTAAATGTAAAAGAGAAACAATTTTTAACAAAAGAAAATAAATCTATCAACTAGGGGTGAGAAAGTAATACTCAGAAGAACTGGGATTATGTTACAATGGCGTTTGGGCCTGAGATTGGGGGTGGAGAAAGTAAAGGCGCTAGGCCCAAATGCGCCAGTGTTAGCAACTGAGGGGTGCGGAAGTTAAGAGAAGACTGGGCCTATTGCAACGTTCTGATTCAGGGCCCATACACGCATAACACACCATTTCAATCTTTGGTTTATTCTTCACTATACAGCAAAGCATTGTTCCTATTTTCATTTTATTTCATTTATTGAGACTATGGTTTTTTATTATTTATGCAAGGAACGTGAATAACATCGGAACTATGCATCAATTGGTACATTTCATTTAAGTCACACCAAGACAAAATAATCAATGAGCCAATCAGAGCGTGCCATCACACCAGTTCAATCATTTGCTTAAAGACAAAATTGCAAAAGTAAGTGGAAATGAGTCAATCATCTCCTGCCACGCAGCAAACGGGAATAAACAAGCATGCAGGTTCAGACGCCGGAGATTCCTTCTCCGATCGTCTTCTCCGACCTACTCCACGGCGGAGCCACATGACAAAAGCCGGAAATAAAAAAGGACACCGCTTTCCTACTCGAATTTCGCCTCTGAGTCCAAATCATATCTCGGTTTTCATTAAAACTCATCCTAACTCTTGAACCGTGCGGATTTCTAAAGCCCTAACATTATGAAGCTCACCAAAATGAAACTAAAACAGCCTAATCTACTCGTTCTTGCGCATAAAGTGCAGATCTAGCATTTAAAACGAGTTTCAATTCATCCATTAGCAAATCAGAATCACATACACAGTGTACCACCACAACTATTAGCAAATCAGAATCACATACACAGTGTACCACAACAACTATTACGATGCTATCATGCCATGAGGTTCTGAGTCGCTTACCTGGAATAGATTCTTGAATGGCGATCTTCCGAGAACTTCTACAGTTGAGAGCTCTTGATGATGTTGATGTGGTGACGATGCAATCTTCTTCAAAGAAGTGAACCTTGCTTTAAGCTTTGAATGCAATGATGATGTTTCTACAGTGCTTGGTAGAGAGGAGAGGATCGGATGAGTAGCTTATTGTGGTGGTGGTTGAAGGCTGGCACGATGAAGAAGATGAAGGTGGAAGGAGAATGATTACGGCGGCGGTAGGGCGGTGGTCATGGTGATGGTTTGAGGTGGAGGAGACTGGTGGTTATGGTGGTGATTAGTTGATGGTTGTTAGAGTTTGTTACAATTTGTAACAAACTCTTGGAGAGTGTGTGAGGAGTGAGAGAGAACCGAAGAGAGAAGAAGAGTGATGAGAGATTTTGAGAAGAGTGAAGTGTGAAAAATGGAAAATGAGTGTGTGTTTTGAATTTGTGAAGAGATTTTCATTTTATATGTGAGGCGTATTGGATGTTATGGTGAGGATGAGTGTAGTGTAACAATGTTTCAACACTTAATGAACAAGCAAGGCTATTTGTAGTATGTTTCTCATTTCCCTTTCGTGTAGCAGCAATGTATGGCCATTATGGGATGTGTTGGTGGAATCTTAATTCAACCTCTTGCCCATATGGATCTTTTCATGTTGATGACTTCTCATGCTCATAACTAGTAGTATAGTTCATTAAATGGTACAAGCTTGGCACCCAATTGAAGTCCTCATGGAGCATGAGAGGTTTGGTGTTCAAAGGACCTTGATTCAATGCTTGAAAATAGGAGATAAATTGCCTTGAACTCATAGAATCACAGCTGCTGGGACTATGTGCGCGCGTGACATGACTTGGCTTACCTTTTTTGGCAGAAACGTGGCTTAGTCAGGGCATGGTTTCAAGGTTCTATAACCTGCCCGTCACATGTTCAATTGAGGTGATCCATGGCCCATTAGAAAGAGAACGTGGCAAGGAACCGTTTGATATCAATTTGGACCTCAATGGAAACCCATAGGCCTCTACAATTGGCTTCAAAGTCAGCACACCACGTGTTTGATAGAATGCATGCGTGTGACTCAGGATTCTAGCTTGTACTTTTGGCAGCGTGTAATATGGCAAGGGCTCGGCTTTGAACATTCATAATTGATTCAATATTTACCCAATTGACTCAATTCTTGCTTTGTTACATAGAGGACATGGCAAAGAATGGGAGCATACCAAGTTTGCTTCCATGAAATTTTTGTAGAACTCTAAAATTTGCTTGAGATATGGCACACCACATGTGTGTCAAAATGCTTCATGTATGACCAAAAATCTGCCTAGCTGAATGACTTGAACAAATGCGTTTCTTCTAACTTCCAACCAACATAACTCTTGAATCAAGCTTCAAATGGAAAAACTCCCAACTAGAGAATTGTAGAGGGCTATGATTTGAACACTTTTGATGTTGAGCTTGTCTTAAAATTCTGCCGTTTTCAACATGATAATTGAACCTGAAGTCAGCTGCCTAGCCAATTGGAAATTCACTCAAAAATTCTTTAAGTGTAGAACTTTCCTCTTTTGGCAAGTTCCCATTTCAACTAACTTTCCAAATTTGGCAGTTTTGATTATTTCTTGATTTTTCTCATTTCCTTGACTTTATTTGACCGGTTTTCCACCAAAAGTCAATATTTGAATAATTCTTCTGATTTTGACCCAAAAGTCAACTGCTCTGATTTTCCTGATTATTGATGGAATTCCTGATTAAATCTCCTCCAATCAAATCCAGTCAAACAAACACATCCATGTAGTCAGTATGAGAAGCTTTTCACACATAGAAACCACTCCTGATCAAATGTTGACCAGAAAGTCAAATGGTTGACTTTGGTTAAAGAAACCCTGATTTGGGAGACCAGGTGATTCGCAAGCCCGTATCTTTCAACCAATGCCTTGAATTGAGATTGAGAAAACTTTAATCCAGGAGGGCTTCCTTGGACATGGAACCGCATGATTATACCTCAGTCTCCTTATTCTCTGATCAAAATTCTTTGCAACAGAGCTTTTCTTGCTAGCCTTTGAATAGCACCAATGATATGAATGCATGAGCGTGAGTTATGACCTAAGCAATGTATGTACATGAGTGCAAAACCTAAGTCAGTTAGAAGTTATGGGGTAGGAAAAATTTGGGGTATGACAGCTGCCCCTATTTAATCGTCTTGTACTCGAAAATGAGGTTGGCGCTAGCCTTTCGAACATTCGAGATAGAAGAGGATTAAATATCAAAGTACCAGAAATTTGTTCTAAAGAGAAGATGGTGTGAATGTTATTCTTATTTTTTGTTTTGATATCTGCTGGGGAAAGAGATTTTTTCTTTTTCCGGTGGAGAATATTTACATTGAGTAATTGGAAAAAGGGTGATAGCTTGTAACGTAGCCCAAGGTGCCAATACAAGGTTCCCAAAAGAAATGTTACATGAAACAATGACTGAAAGGAAATAGATCTCGTGCGATCTACGACTCAACATCAGGAGAAGACCTCGTACGATCTTCAAGACAGAAAGGAAATAGACCTCGTGCGATCCACGACTCAACATCAGGAGAAGACCTCGTACGATCTTCAAGACAGAAAGGAAATAGACCTCGTGCGATCTACGACTCAACATCGACTCGACATCAGGAGAGGATCTCGTACGATCTTCGAAAACAGGAAGATATAGATCTCGTGCGATCTACGACTCGACATCAGGAGAAGACCTCGTACGATCTTCAAGACTGGGAAGATATAGATCTCGTACGATCTACGACTCGACATCGGGAGAAGACCTCGTGCGACCTTCAAAAACGGGAAGATATAGATCTCGTACGATCTACGACTCGACATCGGGAGAAGACCTCGTGCGACCTTCAAAAACGGGAAGATATAGATCTCGTACGATCTACGACTCGACATCGGGAGAAGACCTCGTGCGACCTTCAAAAACGGGAAGATATAGATCTCGTACGATCTACGACTCGACATCGCTTCGACATCAGGAGGAGGAAAACAGAAAGACTTCGTGTCAGACATTTATCAGGAATTGAGGACACCTCGTATCGGCACCACAGCTTAAAAGTATTCGTAGTATGATCGCAGATATCAGGCAAAGTTTGTACAGGTAACAACTTTGAGAGGATGGGTCATTGTTCTGATTCCACATTGGCCCCTATTATCTGGCTTATGTTTCGTATGCATGTTTGAGTTTTTATGGCGTAATGATCCACTCGTAATGGATATGCTACGCTTTTGAGGATGCAATGCTATATGCAATGGATTCTGTATGCAAAGAGTGCCAAATAAAGGCCCTTGGTGGAACAGGAGAGTAGGATCATTGGGGTCCGTTGTCTTGTGATCTTGTACCATCATTGTGAATTGATGTTGGAACCCTACAGTACCAAAGGTTATTGGTAACTGTATTGAAGATTGGAACATAGCCCTGCGGGGTATGAAATGACTTCGCTTGACTTTCCTTACATCCTGGAGTGCTTGGAGATGGTGAGCCTGAGGAACTCTTCTTTGTTTGCCATGGGGACACGGACCTCTTCAGGTGCCCCGAGCTAGCCAGTGCCGATGAGCTACACACTTGTGTTCGCACGTGAGATGATGACGATCTTTGTGATATGAGATAGGTCGGCGTGACCGTTGGAACCTGCAACCTGCACAGAAAACAACGTTTGGATGCAAATGGTGCCCCTTAGAGCACTTTTATGTTTATGTAACATCATGTTTCGTTTTGATTTTGTGATTATTATCCCCATGTTTTCAATGCAATGTTTAATAACGAATTAAATCACACCTCGCATGCGAAAAATGAAAAGTAGGAAAGCACGCTCTTTATCAAAAGATCATTTTATTGATGGAATGCCTATGAATAGGCTTCTGTACAAGGAAGCAACTCCTAAATGAGGTAGTTGCGAAAAAAAAGAAAATAAAATGCAAAGAGCAAAATGGCAAAGAGAAACGCTCGGATTTCCATTAAAACTGATATTGCTACAGTTCCCATATCCTTGATCCTCTCAATGCTTTGCTTCGGAAGGATGGTGGTTGGATTGATCTGTCCGTTCTGCCAAGGGCGTATAGTGGTCTTTGTGAAGGATATTCAGACTGCAGCCTCTCGCTTTAGATCCCTAACTTTTGCCTGGATCGCCCTTTTGGGTTTTCAATCCAGCGGGATGCCCTTTTTTGCCTAAGTCGCCCTTTCGGGTTTTCGACTTAGCGGGTTATTCTTTTTGTTTTATCCCTAACTTTTGCCCAAACCCTTTTGGTTTGCCGGGATGCCCTTATTTTTGCCTAGGTACGTCGACCTAGCGGGTCTTTTATGCGTAGTATTTTTTGACTGAGTCTGAATTGACTGGAAGCGGAACGTCTTCCCCATCCATCTTTGTCAGGATTAAAGCACCACCTGAAAATGCTTTCTTCACAATGTATGGTCCCTCATAGTTGGGAGTCCATTTGCCCCTTGGATCGGTGTGAATTGGCAAGATCTTCCTTACGACTAGGTCACCTGTGTGGAATTCTCGAGGCCGAATTTTCTTGTCATACGCTTTCTTGATCTTCTTTTGGTACAACTGGCCATGGCAGATGGCGGATAAGCGTTTCTCCTCAATTAGATTGAGATGGTCAAGCCTCGTTTGAACCCATTCTGTTTCATCAAGTTTGGCATCCATCAAGACCCTCAACGAAGGAATTTCCACTTCGACAGGAAGTACGACCTCCATACCGTAGACGAGAGAGAAGGGAGTTGCCCCAGTTGAAGTACGAACCGAAGTTCTATAGCCATGCAAAGCAAACGGTAACATCTCATGCCAGTCTTTATATGTTCTAACCATCTTCTGGACGATCTTCTTTATATTCTTGTTAGCAGCTTCGACTGCGCCATTCATCTTTGGCCGATAAGGCGATGAATTGTGATGTTCAATCTTGAACTCTTCACACAACTCTGACATCATCTTGTTATTAAGATTGGACCCGTTATCAGTGATGATCTTGTTTGGAACCCCATATCGGCATATGATCTCTTTCTTGATGAAGCGAGTGACGACTTGCTTGGTTACGTTCTTGTAAGAAGCAGCTTCAACCCATTTGGTGAAGTAGTCGATAGCAACAAGAATAAATCTGTGTCCATTTGAAGCTTGTGGCTCTATCCGTCCAATCATGTCTATGCCCCACATAGCAAAGGGCCAAGGCGATGTTAGAACATTCAAAGGAGTTGGAGGAACATGAATTCTATCAGCATACACTTGGCATTTGTGGCATTTCTTCACGTATACATAACAATCACTTTCAATTGTCATCCAGTAATATCCCTCTCGCAAGATCTTTTTGGCCATAGAATGTCCATTGGAATGAGTTCCAAAAGATCCTTCATGAATTTCCCGCATGATCAATTCTGCTTCGTGTCTATCCACGCATCTGAGCAAAACTGAATCATAGTTTCTTTTGTACAGGACGTCTCCCGACAAGAAGAATTTGGAAGCTAACCTTCGAAGCGTTCGCTTATCCCCAATTGTAGCATCTTCGGGATACTCTTGTTTATCCACATACCTTTTGATGTCATAATACCATGGCTTTTCATCATACACATCTTCAGTAGTGAGACAATGAGCGGGGAATACATGGGCAGGCTCTTTGTAACGGAGGATCCTTATGTCTGGCACTTCTTTAGGGGAACTAACTCTGAACATAGCTGCCAAAGTAGCCAAAGCATCTGCCAATTGATTCTCCTCTCGTGGGATATGATCGAAAGTGATTTCCTCGAAAGCGGGCAACAACTCCAAGATATAGTCCTTGTAAGGAACTAAGTTGGGGTGTCGTGTCTCCCAATCCCCTCTTACTTGATGTATGACCAAGGCAGAATCCCCATAAACCTCAAGGATCTTGATCCTCATATCAATGGCTGCTTCGAGGCCCATTATGCAAGCTTCGTACTCTGCGACATTGTTTGTGCAATCAAAGCATATTCTAGCTGTGAAAGGGATGTGAGTTTGACGAGGAGAAGTCAAAACTGCCCCAATACCATGGCCCATAGCATTTGATGCGCCATCGAACGTGAGAGTCCATTGCTCTCCTGGTTCGGGTCCTTCATTATCATCCAGTTTCATGATATCTTCATCAGGAAAGTCAAACTTCATTGACTGATACTATTCTAATGGCTGATGAGCAAGATGATCTGCAAGGACACTTCCTTTGACGGCATTCTGCGTGACGTACTGGATGTCGTATTCTGATAACAGCATCTGCCATCGGGCTAGTCTTCCTGTAAGGGCCGGTTTTTCAAAGACGTACTTTATCGGGTCCATTTTTGAGATTAATAGGGTGGTGTGAGTCAGCATGTACTGCCTCAGTCGGCGAGCAGCCCATACCAAAGCACAGCAAGTTTTCTCGAGTAGTGAGTAACGGGATTCACAATCGGTAAACTTTTTGCTCAGGTAATAAATGGCGCACTCTTTTCGACCAGACTCGTCATGCTGGCCCAGCACACACCCCATGGATCCTTCAAGCACAGTTAAGTACATAAGAAGCGGTCTTCCGGGAACCGAAGGCATGAGAATTGGTGGTTCTTGGAGATATTGCTTGATCTTTTCAAAAGCTTCTTGACAATGATCATCCCAACGGATATCTTGATTCTTGCGCAGCAACTTAAAGATGGGTTCACAGGTGTCAGTGAGATGAGAGATGAACCTGGCTATGTAATTCAATCTCCCAAGGAACCCTCGGACCTCTTTTTCATTCTTTGGTGCTGGCATATTCTGTATCGCTCTTACCTTATCAGGGTCAACCTCAATCCCTCGCTGACTCACAATGAATCCAAGTAACTTTCCAGATCGCACTCCAAAAGTGCACTTGTTCGGATTAAGCCTCAACTTGAATTTTCGCAAACGAGCGAACAGTTTCTCAAGATATTCCAAATGTTCCTCCTCAGTTTGGGATTTTGCAATCATATCATCGACGTACACCTCAATCTCTTTATGGATCATGTCATGGAAGAGAGTCACCATAGCTCGTTGATATGTTGCACCAGCATTCTTAAGACCGAAAGGCATCACCTTATAACAATACGTACCCCACGGAGTGGTAAAAGTAGTCTTGGTCATATCTTCAGGAGCCATCTTTATTTGATTATAGCCAGAAAAACCATCCATGAAGGAAAACACCGAATACTGAGCAGTGTTGTCGACTAGCACATCAATATGAGGCAGAGGGAAATCATCCTTCGGACTTGCCCTATTCAAATCTCGGTAGTCAACACACATGCGTACCTTTCCGTCCTTCTCAGGAACAGGTACTATGTTTGCAATCCAAGGAGGATACTCACACACAGATAGGAAACCAGCCTTCAACTGTTTTTCCACTTCTTCCTTGATTTTCAAAGCCATATCAGGTCGAGTTCTTCGTGGTTTTTGCTTTACAGGCGGACATTCTGGTTTGAGAGGTAGCCTGTGCATAACTATATCCGTGTCTAAACCAGGCATGTCTTCATATGACCAGGCGAAGATATCAGCATACTCTCGAAGCAACTCAATCAACCTTCTCTTTACATCACTTTGCAAAGCAGCACCTATCTTGACCTCTCTTTTTGCTTCTTCTGTACCGAGGTTGATGATTTCTATGGCTTCCTGATGCGGCTGAATGGATTTTTCCTCTTGTCTCAAAAGTCTTGCCAATTCCTCAGGGACTTCACAATCTTCCCCACTATCCTCATCAGCTTGGTCAATTGGATTCTCAAGGATATTAAGACGTGGAACTGTAACATTATCATTTTTGATGGAATTCGAGCCGGATCTGCACGATGGATGATTTATGCCTTAGAATGCAACACATAAAAAGGAAAAAAGGAAAAGCTTTGCCATTTTTTTTAAAAGTTTTTTAAAATAAAAACAAAAATGAAAGAAATGGAACAGTAATTGCATGCGAAGATATGATTTTCATTCAATATTAAACAAATTGAAACAACATGGGGGCCCTTCTTTATACAAGTGGTCAAAATGCTTAGGGCGAAGCATATGACTTATCGAAACAAGAGAATTACATCTCCATAAAAATGACTCTGGGGATGTCCAAGATAGTCCAATTGTTGAGTTCCTGTCCATGCGCAGCATGGCAAATGAATCTGGAGAGATCTTCTTCATCATCATCATTCACGGCGAGAACCTGACTTCCAAAACTGGTGCTTGCACTGACGAACACTTGAGAAATGGGGAGAATCACCTTCTTTCCAAGAATTGTGCTGAGCTGAGTAGAAGAAGATGGTTGATACCCAAGGCCATACTTGTCTCGTTTCTCATGGACATCAATCAGCTTGCCCCAGGCACTATGGGGAGTACCAGCTTCTAAGAAGGCCTTAGCGTCATTTAAAGACGAGAGGGGTGCTCCGAGTTCCTTCTTATTCTCGACCACAGGGAGTTTGTCGACTGACACAATCTCTAAGGCTTGAAAAGGTGTTTCTTGTATCTCTCCCTCCACTTCGACGTAACGGTATGATGCCAGATTATTGACTATCAAATCCTCTTCACCAGTGATCACAACAATCTTGTCATTCACAACAAATTTCAAACACTGATGGAGGGTAGATGTCACAGCCCCAGCAGCATGGATCCAAGGGCGACCCAAGAGGCAAGTGTATGAAGGATGTATATCCATAACATAGAAGGCAATATAGAACATGTGAGGGCCAATCAAAACAGGCAGATCAATTTCCCCTTCTACGGACCTTCTAGAACCATCAAAAGCTCTGACACTCATAGTGCATGGTCTCATCATAATCCCATCCATACTCAGCTTAAACAAAGTGGTTTTGGGCATCACATTAAGAGAAGAACCTGTATCAATCAGAACTCGAGACAACACAGCATCCAGACACTTGACGGAGATATGCAACGCTTTGTTGTGTGCTCTACCCTCATGTGGAAGTTCATCATCAGAAAAACCCAAACAATTACCAGCAGCAATGTTGGTCACAACCCCTTCAAACTGAGGCACGGTAATGTCTTGAGTCACGTGAGCGGAAGCCAGAACTTTCATCAAAGCATCACGATGAGCTTCAGAATGCACCAATAGAGACAAGATAGAAATCTTAGCTTGGGTCTGATCAAGTTGGTCAATCACTTTGTAATCACTCTTCTTAATGATTTTCAAGAGTTGCTCGGCATCTTGTGCATTACGTGTTACAGGAGGATCAACAGCAACTTGCTTTCCTTTTGCCTGTGCACTAGCCTCTTTATTGGTCTCTTTAGGAGGCGGAGGAGGGGCAGCAAAGATCCGACCGCTACGGGTAATGCCACTAGTGCCAGTAATATTAGTGATGCTAGAATTACCCACTGGGGGACAATCATATTTCTTCCCTCGAATATACTCAGCATTATAACTCCAAGGAACAGCCTTGGAATTGCTCACAGAAAAGGGAACGAGAGACGAGGTTGAAGGGGTCAAAGAGGCGTCCGGAACCTGAATGACCAACGGAATTCTCGGAGCTTGAATAACCAAAGGAGTACTCGGAGCATGAATGACCAAAGAAGTGTCCTGAGTCTTTGATACTTCAGCAGGATAGTAAGGGATCTCTAAAGTGGCCACATCTTCACTAGGAACAACCCTTTCCACTCTGAGGACGCCTTCGTCCATCAGCTTTTGAATCTCCTCTCTTAATCTAGCACATTCCTCCGGATTGGAAGAACATTGTAAACAAAAGTCATGTAGCTCACACAAAACCTTTTGTTGCATAAGATGTTCTCTGACAACTGCTAGTGGCATCTTAACTTCATTAACATCATTTACCAGGATCTGATCATCACATAACTCAATAGCATTGGTCGCACCAGCATGCGGAGGCATAGGGTTATTCTGCACATTGGGACCAGTAGGAGTGAATGAGATAAGCTTGTCATCAAGAAGATCCTGAACCTTTAACTTGAATGCTCTACACTTTTCAATAGTATGGCCCGGAGCCCCTGAATGGAATTCACATCGAGCATTAACATCATAACCAGGAGGAAGAGGACTAGGTGGAGGTCCAAGTTCACGGAGTTGTACCAATTGACCAGCAAGCAACTGAGGGAGGAGTTGGGCATATGACATTGGAACCGGATCAATACGCCTATCTTGGAATCTTGTTCTTTGTGGGCCCCTTTGACTTTGAGGCCTAGGGTTCTGTTGACGATTCTAAGGAGCAGCAGCTTGTTGTTGTGGTACGAAAGGCTGTTGGAGTGCCATCCATGGTTGTGGAAGAGCAGCAGCATATGCTTGAGGGACATATGGACCAGGAACAGCATAAGGCATCGGATAATAAGGAGGTGGAACAGCAGAATATGCAGGAGCTCGGCCTTGGTCAACAGAAGCGGTGCTAGTCTCACCTTCCTTCTTCTTCACAAACCCAGAATACGGCTTCTTACCATTACCACTTGAGGTGCTAGGATTAGTAACACCTTGAATGGTGCCAGCTTTGACACAGTTCTCAACCCTCTCACCAATGATGACCACATCCGAAAAGGAAGGAGAAGTATTACTAACCATGTGCTGAAGATACGACCCTTTCAGAGTTCCCATAAACAGATCAATCAACTCTCGGTCCAATAAAGGAGGTTGGACTCGAGCAGCAAGTTCACGCCATCTCTGGGCGTATTCCTTAAAGGACTCTTCAGATTTCTGTGACATATTCTGCAGCTGGGCATGGCTAGGAGCCATAGCAGTATTGTAGTGGTATTGTTTCAAGAAGGCATCAATAAGTTCTCCCCAAGTACTGACGTTAGACCTCTCGAGTTTCATATACCACTCCAACGGGGCTCCAGTGAGACTATCCTAGAAGAAGTGCATAAGCAGAGGTTCGTTCTCAGCGTGAGCGGCCATCTTACGGCAGTAGGAACGAATGTGAGTCTCTGGGCAGGTAACTCCTTTGTACTTATCAAAATCTGGCACCTTGAACTTCGGGGGAATAACAATCCCAGGTACCAAGCACATAGCAGCAGTGTCGAAACTCGAAGTTTTAGCAACCTCAACGGCCTTAAGGCGTTCTTCAAGAGCTTGGTACATCTTAGCAGTCTCAGTCAACTCAGCAGTAAGATCATGTTCAAGATCAATAACCTCATGGTGGTCATCCACTACTTTAAGTGTCTCATTGATAGGGGTCTCCTTGGTTTTCGTCCCTCCATCGATAGAAGTGGTAGGAACATCCTTGACCAAACTAGCGACGCTCTTTCTGAGTTCATCCTGTCCTTGAACAACGGCATGGAGAGTCTCCATAAGTTGGGTCATTCTTTCCCCCATAACATCCATATCCCTACGGAGGGCAGCTTGATTCTGTTCAAATTGTTCCATGATTCTCTCGTTACTCCTGGTGCGGTAAGGATGTAAGAAAGTCAGCTTTGTCGTCGGAAAAGAAATCTGTGTGTAAGGGACCCCAATTAGTGTCTTGTATAATAACCTGAAAAAATGCAATGTGACAATGTGAATGTATGAGTGCATGTGTGCATATGAGGTGTTGTGTCATTTTCAGGGTATCCAAAGTTAGATTGATAGTCAAGAACAAATAACAACATGATGAGAGAGATATCAAGTGGAAACGAAAAGCAATTCATTTCATTCATAATAGCTCCTTAAGGCGAGTAGGTTCATACACGAATAACAATGTTTCAATATAAAGAACATTAGAGACCCCATCCAACAAATCTGGTGGTGATCTACAAACAAATTCAATTATCACTTCATCTCAGTGTAGAACAAAGGTCCTCCTTGTCTGAAATGGGCGTCACTCCACTTCTTTGTTTCGTCAAACAGCTTCTTAGTCGCCTCCCGATCTCTTCCTTTGACAAGGCTTTGGATCACTTCATCCTTTCGGAATAACTGCGTGTCTAGATTCTTGCAGCAATCCCTAAGTTCATCACACCCTTTGCATTCTGGGATATAGGTCTTCTCAAGTGCATTTACTTCACTCATCATTTGATCTCTGAGCTTGGCATTCTCTTCAGCAAGTCGGGCGGTGCGGAGGTGACTTCCTTTCAGTTGGGCCTCAACTGCTATTCTCTGAGTGGTCTCCTCTTCCAGTTTCTTCTTCATGGTCCTCAACTCGTATTTGGTTTCTTTCTCCAGTCGGAGCTTGTGGGCTTTCAGGTCTTCTTGGTGCTCTCGTCTGAGCTTCTCTTTTTCTTCCTTTATGGTCTTTTCTATAACCTTTTGGGGGTCTTCAGTAGGAACAACAACAGCTTTTCCGTCCTTTTCAGTTCTAACCCTCTTCCTAGCTTGAGAAGACTCTCCTTTCAGAGTTTTAAGTTCACGGGCCAGTTCATTCTTTGTCTGTTTAAGGAAATAGCGCTTCAAATCCATATCCCCATCTTTCTCTTTCAGTCTCAAATTAGCGACGCGGACCTGGTCGAAACGTTCCCTTGATACCATAGTTTCTGATATCTTCGGAGGTTGTGCATACAAGAGAGGAACCTCCGGGAATGGTAACAAAAGTGTCTTGACCCTCTCCTTAACCCAATCGGTGTAGGGCTCCATAGCAATGGCATTCTTGGCTCCCAAAGTGGATTTCTCACCTACATGAATGTTATTCCAGGCTTTCCTGATTTCCTCAAGCGCTACAGGGTCAGTTCCCTTTTCAAAGTACACGGATTGGCGAATCTCCCTATCCGAAGGCCCACTCTTCATGGTATAGCCCAACTGACGAAGAGCAAGAACTGGGTTGTAGTTAATACATCCTCTTGTCCCAATGAGCGGGACGTTACCAAAGTTTCCGCACCATATAATGACTTCAGATATACCTGCTCGGAGTTGATACCATACGATGTCGTTTGCAGTAAGTCCCATGATTCTCTGAGACCATTTCTGAGTAGAGGTAACAAACGGACCACTAGCAGGCAAGTGAGATTTGAACCAGTTATACAACAGCGGCAAGCAACCTCAAATAGCCCCCTTTTTACCATGCCGAGAGTGAATGGAATAATATGTGTCAGCCAATAGGGCGGGTGTAATACGGTGAACTGACTTTTTGTAATCGAAAATGTCGCAGTTAAGCAAGAGTCGCCACCGACTTTTATTTTATCCAAATTAAATTAGAAAGGCTAAAAGAACAGAGAAAAACCTTTTTGAGAAAAACTGAGTTCGGGGGGTAATTATGCAGAGGGAAGGTGTAAGGCACCCTTTGCATCCATGGTTTTCCATGGGCTCTTAATTGCTTTGCTCGTTTTGAAACCAAAAGTTTAGAAATGTATAGAAGATGAAGAGACAAGGACTTTAGCTCGTAAATGAGCGTAGCCTTGATAGTGTTTGTTTAAGAAAAAGTTGATAAAAGACATTTTAGCCAGAGCAAGGCAATTAGGGGCAATTACCTTATAATTTGAAAAAAAGAATTCTTTTAGCCTTTCAGGGTGAAAGGGTCTATCCATGCCATAGAGGGCAGGAAGCCTTTCATTTGGAGGTTGAAGGGTCATCGCGTTATCATTCGCCAAAGACTGACCCATGCCATATGGAGGCAGGTAGTCTAAGGGAAGGACCAGAACAGCCTTATTCGTAGGCAACCAGAGGATACCTCAGCCTTTTTCGTAGGCAACTTCCGAGGGTCGAGGTCATATTTGGGTATCGAAGGCAGCATCATTTAGGGTCGCATGACCTTTAGTTATCGAGGCAGCATGGCTGAGGTATCCTCATATTCGAGGGACATGGCTTATTCTGCAAAAACACAAAGGCAACAGGCAACAGGCAACAGAGAGGTTACCCCAAAAGTGTGCGTGTGTGCACCAATCACGTGATTGTATTCAGTTATTTATCTTGTAATTAAATGACTCTAATTCAGTTCAAGGCTTGCACTCCCTAGGATTACTAACCACGCAATAAATAATAACAGTAATAATGGGGAAGGGAAATTGTAACCAGCGGAGGAGAGGGGAATTGAAACCAGGGGATATAATTAAACAATTAAAACAGAAAATATTAGAGTTAGGGTTTAGGGTTACCAATACGCGTAGCTTTGGCATTCGACAAATCCTGAAAATTGGAAAAGAAAGAATAAACAGAGGGAGGGGTGAGTGTATTTATCGGTTCGAAGGCGAACACAGTTAACCCTAAAGACAGCAAAAAAAATAAAGGATTTAAATAAATAAATAAAAAAAGACAACTTAGCTTTGCATTTGATCTGATAGGGTTGGCAGACCATGGTTCAGCGTGGTGGAGGTCCATGAGATCCAGATGAGGAGATTGAGGATGAATTTGCGAAAATTTGCAAGAATAGATGAACCGCTCGAATGTACCTCGCAATAAACAAGAAAAATGGGGAATTTGGATTTTAGAAAAATGATAAAAATATTAACAGATTTTAATAAAGATAAGCATTTTTAAATCTTAAAAGAAATCAAAACTAAACAACTTTAAAACATCATTTTTGTTGTATTTTTTTATAATGACTATAATTCTAATTAAACTAATTAAAAAATAAAATAAATTAGGTATAATAAACTCAAAGAGTAAAACAATAAGATGAGACAAAAATAAAATATGTTGGTTAGTAGTAGTGTCTGAAAGTTAGACACAAACAAACCGATTAAAAAAACACATAAAATTTGAAATAGCAAAAAAACATTTAAAGACACTTGCTGCCATGTATTGTCCCTTAGATCAATGAAAGCTCATTGTTGACTTTTCAAATCCAACACCAACCAGTGGAAATCCGACACATGGCATTTAATAAAACAAAACCAAACTCACACTACCTCATACCAGTAACGAGACAAGTGAAAGAAAACAAACATTCTTCAATCTCTTTCCAATTCTCTAATAGATTCATCTTCCTAATTAGTAACACAAGTATATAACTATACATGAAAACCCATCTTTGAATCATACAACAACAATGGCGAAGCCAAAACGCTGTGCACCAATAGAATTAGAAAAGGAGATTACCGAAACGGGTGGTGCATCGGAGAGGTTGCGGATCGCTGTGCGTAATCGAAGCCGACGCAGTGGCGGCGCTCGCGGTTGTGCGGCCGGTGAAGGGCGGATGTCGCGCGGCTGAGTCTTTTGCATCGGAGGAGGTGAATCGATGATTGTGTGGCTGCTCGGATTTGTGGAGTTAGCCGGCATCAGTGGGCTTGCAATCATCTTCCCCACATGACGGTGTTGATGTATCTACCGAGTTGTTGATGATGATGTGTTCGCAAGATTTGGATGAACGACGGAGATCGGCTCCCTTTCCATCCTTAAATTTAGGCTGCTGCAAAAGGATGAAACAAACAAGTGTTGTTGTGATTAGAAGAAGAAAAAAAAAGTTAGTGATTAACTTAGTACAGGAACATAATTTGGAGAAGAGGAGAAGCTTCTAAGCGAGATTAATTTGAGAGTTTTGCTTTGCTTTCATGGAGAACAAGGAAGATCTGATCGTGACTGTTATAGCTCTTTGGATCCAGCTTCTCCTTCTTTTGCGATTTGTGTTTTGAGTGATATAATAGCGTGAAAGTGTTAGACTTTCTGTACAGCCTCGGTTAGGATTAGTGGTGTGTTCCTATTTATACTAATGAATTAGGTTAAAATTGAAATGGAAGGAAATCACTCAATTAATTAAAATAATAAAACTCAAAAAATCAAATATTATTTAATTTTAAGGTTTAAAATTATTTTAAATAATTATTAAGATTTTTTCTGAAATACAAATTTTTACCTAAAATGGAGAGGAAGACCAAATCTTTTTGAATCTTTTTACTTTTATGATTTTTTTGGTTATTTTTTGGATTAAAATGGGAAAAAGTAAAAAAAACATTTTTTTTAAATAATAAATAAATAAAATACGAAAAATATTTTTAATTAGTAAAAAAACTTATTTTTTGTGTTTTTTTGATTATAAAATAAAAATAAAACTAAAACTGTTAGAAGCAAATAAAGGGAAAAATGTTAGAGATGGGATTTGGACCCGGGACCTTGCACTTGCAAACCTTACTTCCTTACCGACCGGGCTATGTCAATTATTTGAAATAAAATGACGAATAAAAATTTATACGGGCAAATTTTGGGGTATGACAGCTGCCCCTGTTCAATCTTCTTAAACCTGAAGATGTAGATTGGCCTGTGTGCCTGTCGGAATCTGAAGTTGGAAGATGATTGAGCACTAGAATACCAAGAAATTTGCCCTAGCTGAAGTAGGGACTTTTGTCGGAGATGGGCTTGAAGATGCCATCCAGGTGTTTCGAGAAGATGTATGATGGAGATGGGCTTGAAGATGCCATCCGACTTGATATACTTGAGAGTCAGAATGTGTCATACGTTATACTGTTTCTGAGCCTTAGACTTAGGTTGAGTCGTACGTTAGACTGGGTCTAGCTTGCATCCTCAGATGTCTGGAAAACTGTGTGTTAGGTCGAAGAATAAATCGTGCGTTAGACTATTCTCAATTGCATCCTCAGATGTCTGGAAGACCGTGCGTTAGGTCGAAGAATAAATCGTGCGTTAGACTATTCTCAATTGCATCCTCAGATGTCTGGAAAACCGTGCGTTAGGTCGAAGAATAAATCGTGCGTTAGACTATTCTCAATTGCATCCTCAGATGTCTGGAAAACCGTGCGTTAGGTCGAAGAATAAATCGTGTGTTAGACTATTCTCAATTGCATCCTCAGATGTCTGGAAAACCGTGCGTTAGGTTGATGGATGAGTCGTGCGTTAGACTAATCCAAATTGCATCCGTAGATGTCTGGAATGCCGTGCGTTAGGCTGATGTTTTTTGCATTGAGGAATATTTGTTGGAGATGGGCTTAAAGATGCCATCCAGATGTCGAGACTGAAGTGTTTGAGAAGTAGTTTTTTGAATGTTGATCGTATAGTAGATGAATTAGATTTTTGGAGAGCTGGTCGTGTCAGCACCGTTCGTAGTAACTGAATTAGACTTTGGAAGATGATCGTGTCTACATCGTTCGTGATGATAGAATTAGATCTTTGAAGGTCGATCGTGTCAGCACCGTTCGTAGTAACTGAATTAGATCTTTTTGTCGTGTCAGTACCGTTCGTAGTAACTGAATTAGACTTAGGAAATAGTTGATCGTGTCCACATCGTTCGTGATGATGGAATTAGATCTCTGAAAGTTGATCGTGTCAGTACCGTTCGTAGTACCTGAATTAGATCCTTGAAAACGATCGTGTCACCACCGTTCGTGGTAGATGAATTAGATCTTCGAGCGTTGACCGTGTCAGTACCATTCGTAGTAGCTGAATTAGATCTTGGAAAGTTGGAGATTTCGTTCGTTTATCGGTACCTGTATCCTGGAATAGGTATAGTTGGTCTTTATGCAATGTCATGATGCATGTATTATGTAACGAGTCCCTCAAAATAAATGAGAAACTTTGTATGTTATGGATGAATTCATTACGAGGTATTGTATGCAATGTATGAATATGTTTATGACATATGATATGTGAATATGATTTATGTTGTCTTGATTGAGAAAATAAATCTATTTGTCTCTGTGATTTTGATGTCTGATCTTATTTGAAGATGCTCAGCTGGGAATTTATGATTCTTGCTTGGGGATGATCAGTAACTTGATGGACCTTGATTGGGGATAAAGACATTAATAAACCATGTTGGCGAAGAGCAAAGTGTTGGAGAAACGACAGTGTTGAAGATGTAAACTTTGTTGGGGGATCCATATTTGTGTCGGGACGAGAGCTTTTGAAGATATCTTCTTAATGATTACTCTGTGGGGATATGGTCTTATGAACCTGGCTCTGTGGGGAGATGTGGGTGTCTTAAAAGTTGCCCCCAGTATCATAGTAACTTACTACTTGATTCAGGACACGCCACTGAGTATTGATCAAGATGTTGAACTGGACTTGCATAGATTTGCCCCAGTTAGCAGGAACTTTGGAAAGATTCGCCTTGCGAGGATTTTATGAGATGTTCACTATGGGCGATATGCCCCCAGCAATCATAGGCTCATGACAATGTCTCACGTTGATTGGGGAGTAGCTTTAGATATACTTGGATGCATGCCCCTGATTGTTCGAGCATCCATGAGAGATTCTCGGAATCTTGACTCGATTGCCCCAGATTGATTGGACAAAACATGTCATGCCCCTTGTATACGTAAGAGACATGGCTTCTTGGAATAATTTTGTTTGTCGGGATAACCTTCAGTCATTAGCCATACCCTGTGTATGTTTATTCTGATGCTAACATTTTGAAATTATGTAGCAGAATATGTTTAATAATGGATTCATGAGATGCAACGCATACGTCTGTCTTGAGTTTTTGAAAAACATTAAAACTGGAGATGTAAAATCATGATATTTGTAAAAACGCGACGTTTTGTAAAAAACGCGATGTTTGTAAAAGTGAAGTATCAACTCAGCATTCGTGGTAAACCTTAAGGAGTCAGGATGCCTTTTTGGTAACAGTATGCTTTCGAACTAACCATGCTTCAATTAGGACTTTCAAGGGTTGTAACGTGGCTTGGTTCACGGTTTAAGAAACAAAGGATAAAGGCTCAAAATTTGATTGTACCCACCCCTCTTCGTGATGATCTTCAATCCTAAGCTCAGTTGATTCGACTTATGCATTCCGGTTCCAAGAGACTTTTGGATTGACAACTTTGATAATGATGATGGTTCATAAGCAGAGAGAACTTTTGAGATGGCAGTCACTTCTTCCTTTTGGTAGTCACAACTTTGAGTTGTTCAAGAATTTATTGACTTTTTTTTTTCATCTTTTTGATATCCCTAACTTTTGCATGAACTGTCTATTTTGAGCTTACAGTCAGCGGGATGCCTTGATTTTTGCCTAAGTCTTCTTTTTTATTTTTGACTTAGCAGGCTTTTCTTTATATATATTTTTTTTCCATTTTTTTTTGAAAGATATTGACTGCCTTGTTTACTGATTGATGAACCATCATTGTCTTTTGATTGACATTTCCAACACTTCTTTGATGTGTGCGGATGAACGCTTGCGATTGAAACCTTTGTTAAAAGGTGTATTGGATGATTCTCTTAAAATAGAATGCACAACCAAATTAACTGAGAACTACCCTGCCCCAGGTTATGATCGAGGGTTTTGAATTAGCACGAGAAAGAAACTTCTACTTCTTAGGCTCAAAGGGGTTGACGAGGGATTAACATCCTTATATCTCCACTGTTTAGGATTTGAAACAATGCCTGTACATCGTCAGCATAGTCCATTCAAAAGCATATTGTGTGAGGTTGCGGTATCGTTTTCGTCATCCTCCCTCAAAAGGCTTACATCTTAGCAGGAGTTGAATAAACACAAAACACATGCAAAGTAAATACGCAATTTAAAATGAGTGATAACGAAATAATGTATTCAAGACAAACATATGCAATGCACTGATGATAATTATTAAAACAGATAATGTCTATCATGATTCGAATGTTTAAACAAACAGAAAAAAATTGCAAATGAAAGTAAATCTAATGATTTAAAGTTCATCCACTCTGACATTAATCAGTCTTGTCGTGATTGTGCATGGGTGCAGTGATCACTACAGGAGTCTTGGGATGAGGGAATTCAATTTCACCAGCATTGATCATATCTTGAATCTTGTTCCTCAATGTCCAACAATTGTCGGTGTCATGTTCGGGACTATTAGAGTGATATGCACACCTCGCATTGGGCTTATAGCTAGGAGCGAAAGTGTTGGGCTTTATAGGAAGATCCCTCACAGTAATCAAGTTTTCTCTCAACAAATGTTGTAATGCCTGAGCCAACGGCATGTTGATCTTTGTGAACTGACGCTTGGGTGCGACTACCTTGCGTCTTTGTTGTGGAACTGGTGTAGTGATCAAAATTGTCCCCACAGATTGGTTTTGTTCATTGCGACCTTTCTGATTGTGCTCAACATTAGTCAGGTGAGGTTCTTCCGATGAGTTGAAGTCAGTGATCTTTACATCAATCAAGTCTTGAATCTTGTGCTTCAATTGCCAACAGTCCTTCGTATCATGACCAGGACTATTCGAATGATAAGCACATCTCGCATGGTACTTATACCCAGGAGTGGGGTTAGTAGGAAATGAATATGGAGGCAATGGAGTTATCAAGCTCTGATTGAGCAGTTGTTGGAGAACTTGCGTCAACGGTATATGCAACGGAGTAAATACTCGCCTAGGTTTGGATCTCTGATTATCTTTACTACCTTGATACTTATGTTGATTCTTGTCCTTCTTGATCAGGAGTGCCTTTAATTCTTCTTGCCCCTTGGCCAAGTGAAAAATTATTTTCTGGAACTGGTTATTCTGAGCCTGAAGATTTTTGACTGATTGCTCGAGATTCATGATGCTGAAATAAACAGCGAGGAGGTGAGAAACATGTGGTAAGAAACCTGTTATGCGATGTTATGAATGCAAATGCAATACTTTCAAGGATCTTTAGGCATTTAGTTAGCAACAATAGAAAATGATTTGACCGCGTCCTTATTTGAAGAAATCTGAACTTTGTCTTTGAACGTCTTTCTTTGAGAATCAAGCTCACCATATCGAGTGGGTCATCGCCTCTGATTCGGGACACTTCTGAATTTGAAGATACATGGCTAGAGGAAAATAAATCCTCTTGCCCCTTGATAGGTACTGAGTCTTTGAATTGGAAGGCATGCGGCTTGAGGAAAATAAATCCTCTTGCCCCTTGATTAGGAATTCAGTCCTTGATAAGAGCACCTGAAATAGTGCGCCCTAAATCCCCATGATCCTTGAAAGGGTCGGTTAAATCATGTTATGCTTATGATGTCATGATGTCATGAAGTTATGCAAATGCAGTTCATTAGGCATGGTGTGGGGTAGTAAGGACAAACAAGTCCTTTTAACAAAACCTGCAAGGAAACGAAAGTTAGTAGCAAACATAAACAAGTCACGCAAGTCACTCAAGTCACACAATTTTGCCTTATGGTTAGGCTTGCACGTGGTGAAAAAGGTATGTACCCTCCTTCTGAAGTTTAGTTGGTTCAAACCTGTCCTATATAAAAAGATCGGGTTCTAGGGAGCTCATATCATTGACCTTTCTCGAAGGCGCTTATCTCAGTTCGGCAATCGAATCGCCAACCGAAAAGGTCCTGAAAGTCCAGTCCATATGAGTGTAGCTTCGAGTATCAACCAACTTCAGTCGGAACCAAAGCCAGCCATCTCGCTACTTTCTAATAGGCTAAAGTCAAGTTCGACTAAGGTTCTAAGGGCAAATTAGTGCTTAATGACACCACGCGGCAGCCAAGCATTTCCTCAGGTCGGATCCCAAGGAACACCAGGACAAACCAATGTGTCACACTAACGATGGCCATCAGATCAACCACATCAGTATACGCTGTGCAGTCTCATTGATCTCATGCCATTTACCTAAGGTACTCAGATCCGGGTTAGGATCTTTCACACGGCAGAATACCCAAAACAGCCCTGCAAAAGTAAAGCAAACAAAGCAAACAATAGAAAACATTTAAGGTGAATCCTAAACTCTCTGTAATACGGTGAACTGACTTTTTGTAATCGAAAATGTCGCAGTTAAGCAAGAGTCGCCACCGACTTTTATTTTATCCAAATTAAATTAGAAAGGCTAAAAGAACAGAGAAAAACCTTTTTGAGAAAAACTGAGTTCGGGGGGTAATTATGCAGAGGGAAGGTGTAAGGCACCCTTTGCATCCATGGTTTTCCATGGGCTCTTAATTGCTTTGCTCGTTTTGAAACCAAAAGTTTAGAAATGTATAGAAGATGAAGAGACAAGGACTTTAGCTCGTAAATGAGCGTAGCCTTGATAGTGTTTGTTTAAGAAAAAGTTGATAAAAGACATTTTAGCCAGAGCAAGGCAATTAGGGGCAATTACCTTATAATTTGAAAAAAAGAATTCTTTTAGCCTTTCAGGGTGAAAGGGTCTATCCATGCCATAGAGGGCAGGAAGCCTTTCATTTGGAGGTTGAAGGGTCATCGCGTTATCATTCGCCAAAGACTGACCCATGCCATATGGAGGCAGGTAGTCTAAGGGAAGGACCAGAACAGCCTTATTCGTAGGCAACCAGAGGATACCTCAGCCTTTTTCGTAGGCAACTTCCGAGGGTCGAGGTCATATTTGGGTATCGAAGGCAGCATCATTTAGGGTCGCATGACCTTTAGTTATCGAGGCAGCATGGCTGAGGTATCCTCATATTCGAGGGACATGGCTTATTCTGCAAAAACACAAAGGCAACAGGCAACAGGCAACAGAGAGGTTACCCCAAAAGTGTGCGTGTATGCACCAATCACGTGATTGTATTCAGTTATTTATCTTGTAATTAAATGACTCTGATTCAGTTCAAGGCTTGCACTCCCTAGGATTACTAACCACGCAATAAATAATAACAGTAATAATGGGGAAGGGAAATTGTAACCAGCGGAGGAGAGGGGAATTGAAACCAGGGGATATAATTAAACAATTAAAACAGAAAATATTAGAGTTAGGGTTTAGGGTTACCAATACGCGTAGCTTTGGCATTCGACAAATCCTGAAAATTGGAAAAGAAAGAATAAACAGAGGGAGGGGTGAGTGTATTTATCAGTTCGAAGGCGAACACAGTTAACCCTAAAGACAGCAAAAAAAAATAAAGGATTTAAATAAATAAATAAAAAAAGACAACTTAGCTTTGCATTTGATCTGATAGGGTTGGCAGACCATGGTTCAGCGTGGTGGAGGTCCATGAGATCCAGTTGAGGAGATTGAGGATGAATTTGCGAAAATTTGCAAGAATAGATGAACCGCTCGAATGTACCTCGCAATAAACAAGAAAAATGGGGAATTTGGATTTTAGAAAAATGATAAAAATATTAACAGATTTTAATATAGATAAGCATTTTTAAATCTTAAAAGAAATCAAAACTAAACAACTTTAAAACATCATTTTTGTTGTATTTTTTTATAATGACTATAATTCTAATTAAACTAATTAAAAAATAAAATAAATTAGGTATAATAAACTCAAAGAGTAAAACAATAAGATGAGACAAAAATAAAATATGTTGGTTAGTAGTAGTGTCTGAAAGTTAGACACAAACAAACCGATTAAAAAAACACATAAAACTTGAAATTGCAAAAAAACATTTAAAGACACTTGCTGCCATGTATTGTCCCTTAGATCAATGAAAGCTCATTGTTGACTTTTCAAATCCAACACCAACCAGTGGAAATCCGACACATGGCATTTAATAAAACAAAACCAAACTCACACTACCTCATACCAGTAACGAGACAAGTGAAAGAAAACAAACATTCTTCAATCTCTTTCCAATTCTCTAATAGATTCATCTTCCTAATTAGTAACACAAGTATATAACTATACATGAAAACCCATCTTTGAATCATACAACAACAATGGCGAAGCCAAAACGCTGTGCACCAATAGAATTAGAAAAGGAGATTACCGAAACGGGTGGTGCATCGGAGAGGTTGCGGATCGCTGTGCGTAATCGAAGCCGACGCAGTGGCGGCGCTCGCGGTTGTGCGGCCGGTGAAGGGCGGATGTCGCGCGGCTGAGTCTTTTGCATCGGAGGAGGTGAATCGATGATTGTGTGGCTGCTCGGATTTGTGGAGTTAGCCGGCATCAGTGGGCTTGCAATCATCTTCCCCACATGACGGTGTTGATGTATCTACCGAGTTGTTGATGATGATGTGTTCGCAAGATTTGGATGAACGACGGAGATCGGCTCCCTTTCCATCCTTAAATTTAGGCTGCTGCAAAAGGATGAAACAAACAAGTGTTGTTGTGATTAGAAGAAGAAAAAAAAAGTTAGTGATTAACTTAGTACAGGAACATAATTTGGAGAAGAGGAGAAGCTTCTAAGCGAGATTAATTTGAGAGTTTTGCTTTGCTTTCATGGAGAACAAGGAAGATCTGATCGTGACTGTTATAGCTCTTTGGATCCAGCTTCTCCTTCTTTTGCGATTTGTGTTTTGAGTGATATAATAGCGTGAAAGTGTTAGACTTTCTGTACAGCCTCGGTTAGGATTAGTGGTGTGTTCCTATTTATACTAATGAATTAGGTTAAAATTGA